>NC_134881.1:23028595-23038595 GCF_041734735.1 Babylonia areolata
AAATGAATGAATAAATAGATAGATAAATAAATAAATAAATAAGTAATAAATAAGTAAATAAACAGATAAACGGATAACTTTTTTTAAAGATAGATAATAAAATAAAATGATATGCAGGGAAAGAAAAAATAAAATAAATATCTGCACTTTGAGAGCGTAACACTGTTCGTAAGACCAGGTGGAAAGGGAGGGTGGGGAGAGAAAGAGACTGAGAGAGAAAGAGAGAAAGGGAGTGGGGGGGGGGGAAGAAAGAGAAAGTGAGATAGAATGACAGACAGAGAGAGGGGGATAGGGTGTGGGGAGGGTGGTTTATGTTTTGTGTCTGACTAACGTGGTATTTCGTTTTGAGGTATTTGAAAGCGCTGTGTGAGCGTGCTATCGTCATCATCATCATCATCATTATTATTGTTGTTATTGCTGTTGTTGTTCTTGTTTAGTAGTAGTAGTAGTAGTAGTAGTAGAAGTAGTAGTAGTAGTAGTAATAGTAGTACAATTGTTCTTGTTGTTGTCCATATCGTTATTATCATTATCATCATCACCATTCCTATCATTATCATCATCACTGTCATGGTCGTTAAGCGTTGTCGGTTGTTGTTGTTCTTGTTGTTGTTGCCCTTATCATTATCATTATTGTTATAATTATCATCATCATCATCATCACCATCATCATCATCACTATCACTGTCATGGTCGTTAAGCGTTGTCGGCTGTTGTTGTCGTTGTTGTTGTCCTTATCATGATCATCATTGTTATCCTGACCATCATCACCATCGCCATCATCATGGTTACAGTCATCGTCATCGTCACCGTCACTGTCCTTTCAGGAGACGGCCCAGAGGGCGCAGGGATCCAGGTTCTACCGGGTGGACAGCTGTCACCCACACCCCGTCCACCCCTCCACCCCGTCATCCTGCACCCTGCCTTCCCTGCCTTCCTCCTCCTGCGTGCTCCGCTCCTCCCCCCCATGCCTGTGAGTCCACCCCTACACCCCCCTCTCCTCTCCTCCCCCCCCCCCCCATGCCTGTGAGTCCACCCCCACCCCCCCTTTCCACTCCTCCCCCCCCATGCCTGTGAGTCTACCCCTACCCCCCCCTCTCCTCTCCTCCCCCCCCCATGCCTGTGAGTCCACCCCCACCCCCCCTTTCCACTCCTCCCCCCCCATGCCTGTGAGTCTACCCCTACCCCCCCTCTCCTCTCCTCCCCCCCCCATGCCTGTGAGTCCACCCCCACCCCCCCTTTCCACTCCTCCCCCCCCATGCCTGTGAGTCTACCCCTACCCCCCCTCTCCTCTCCTCCCCCCCCCCATGCCTGTGAGTCCACCCCCACCCCCCCTTTCCACTCCTCCCCCCCCATGCCTGTGAGTCCACCCCCACCCCCCCTTTCCACTCCTCCCCCCCCATGCCTGTGAGTCTACCCCTACCCCCCCCTCTCCTCTCCTCCCCCCCCCCGCCATTCCTGTGAGTCCACCCCCACCACCCCCTCTCCTCCCCTCCCCCCCCCATTCCTGTGAGTCCACCCCCACCCCCCTCTCCTCTCCTCCCCCCCATGCCTGTGAGTCCACCCCCACCCCCCTCTCCTCTCCTCCCCCCCATGCCTGTGAGTCCACCCCCACCCCCCTCTCCTCTCCTCCCCCCCATGCCTGTGAGTCCACCCTCACCCCCCTCTCCTCTCCTCCCCCCCATGCCTGTGAGTCCACCCCTACACCCCCCTCTCCGCTCCTCCCCCCCCCATTCCTGTGAGTCCACCCCTACACCCCCCTCTCCTCCCCTCCCCCCCCCATTCCTGTGAGTCCACCCCCACCCCCCTCTCCTCTCCTCCCCCCCATTCCTGTGAGTCCACCCCCACCCCCCTCTCCTCCCCTCCCCCCCATTCCTGTGAGTCCACCCCTACCCCACCTCTCCGCTCCTCCCCCCCATGCCTGTGAGTCCCCCCCCTCTCCTCTCCTCTCCTCCCCCCCCCCCATGCCTGTGAGTCCCCCACCCCCCTCTCCTCTCCTCCCCCCCCCCCATTCCTGTGAGTCCACCCCCACCCCCCTCTCCTCCCCCCCCATGCCTGTGAGTCCACCCCCATCTCCTCTCCTCTCCTCCCCCCCATGCCTGTGAGTCCACCCCCACCCCCATCTCCTCTCCTCCCCCCCCCCATGCCTGTGAGTCCACCCCCACCCCCCTCTCCTCCCCTCCCCCCCATTCCTGTGAGTCCACCCCTACTCCCCCTCTCCTCCCCTCCCCCCCCCATTCCTGTGAGTCCACCCCCACCCCCCTCTCCTCTCCTCCCCCCCCATGCCTGTGAGTCCACCCCCACCCCCCTCTCCTCTCCTCCCCCCCATGCCTGTGAGTCCACCCCCCCCTCTCCTCCCCTCCCCCCCATTCCTGTGAGTCCACCCCCACCCCCCTCTCCGCTCCTCCCCCCCCCCCATGCCTGTGAGTCCACCCCCCCTCTCCTCCCCTCCCCCCCATTCCTGTGAGTCCACCCCCACCCCCCTCTCCGCTCCTCCCCCCCCATGCCTGTGAGTCCACCCCCCCTCTCCTCCCCCCCCCCCATTCCTGTGAGTCCACCCTTACCCACCTCTCCGCTCCTCCCCCCCATGCCTGTGAGTCCACCCCCCCTCTCCTCTTCCCCCCCCCCATCCGCTCCTCCCCTCCCCCCATGCCTGTGAGTCCCCCCCCCCTCTCCTCTCCTCCTCCCCCCCCATGCCTGTGAGTCCCCCCCCTCTCCTCTCCTCCTCCCCCCCCATGCCTGTGAGTCCCCCCCCTCTCCTCTCCTCCTCCCCCCCCATGCCTGTGAGTCCCCCCCCCCTCTCCTCTCCTCCTCCCCCCCCATGCCTGTGAGTCCCCCCCCTCTCCTCTCATCCCCCCCCATGCCTGTGAGTCCACACCTACCCCCCCTCCTCTCCTCCCCCCCACATGCCTGTGAGTCCACCCCTACACCCCCCTCTCCTCTCCTCCCCCCCCCCCATGCCTGTGAGTCCACCCCCACCCCCCTCTCCTCTCCTCCCCCCCCCCCATGCCTGTGAGTCCCCCCCCTCTCCGCTCCTCCTCCCCATGCCTGTGAGTCTCCCCCCCTCTCCTCTCCTCCCCCCCATGCCTGTGAGTCCCCCCCCCTCTCCGCTCCTCCCCCCCATGCCTGTGAGTCTCCCCCCTCTCCCCTCCCCCCCCCCATGCCTGTGAGTCCCCCCCCCCTCCTCTCCTCCCCCCCCCCCATGCCTGTGAGTCCACCCCCCCTCTCCTCTCCGCTCCTCCCCCCCCCCCATGCCTGTGAGTCTCCCCCCCTCTCCTCTCCTCCCCCCCCATGCCTGTGAGTCCCCCCCTCTCCTCCCCTCCCCCCATGCCTGTGAGTCCCCCCCCCTCTCCTCTCCTCCCCCCCATGCCTGTGAGTCCCCCCCCTCTCCTCTCCTCCCCCCCCCATGCCTGTGAGTCCCCCCCCTCTCCTCTCCTCCCCCCCCCATGCCTGTGAGTCCCCCCCTCTCCTCCCCTCCCCCCCCCCCATGCCTGTGAGTCCCCCCCTCTCCTCTCCTCCCCCCCCATGCCTGTGAGTCCCCCCCTCTCCTCCCCCCCATGCCTGTGAGTCCCCCCCTCTCCTCCCCTTCCCCCCCATGCCTGTGAGTCCCCCCCCTCTCCTCCCCTTCCCCCCATGCCTGTGAGTCCCCCCCCTCTCCTCCCCTCGCCCCCATGCCTGTGAGTCCCCCCCCTCTCCTCCCCCCCCCCATGCCTGTGAGTCCCCCCCCTTTCCTCCCCCCCCCCATGCCTGTGAGTCCCTCCCTCTCCTCCCCTCCCCCCCATGCCTGTGAGTTCCCTCCCCCCATCTCCTCCCCTCTCCCCCATGCCTGTGAGTCCCCCCCCTCTCTTCCCCTCCCCCCCATGCCTGTGAGTCCACCCCTACCCCCCTCTCCTTGTTGTTGTTTTTCAACTTCTGTTTCTCACTGAGGCGCCACTGCGTTCGGACAAATCCATGTACGCTACATCACATCTGATAGGCAGATGCCTGACCAGCAGCATAACCAACGCGCTTAGTCAAGCCTTGAGAGCATTTCTCTGACTCTCAATTCAATTCAATTCAATCCAATTCAATTCAATTCAAAATACTTTATTATCTGCTTCAACCAAAAACAGAAAATTTTCTTTAGGCTCACTTAAAATAAAAATCCCCGTCAGCAAAAAAACAAACTGACACACCCTTCACTTATCACCATGCACACATCAATTGTTATGTAAAAAGAAAAACATGTGGGTAAGATACTATTACATTCAGAGTCTAACAACTGTGTGTGTGTTGCGTGTGTGCCCGCGCGCGCGCATGCACTGTTTTGTGTGTACGTTTCAATCATTATAAAAAGGAGAATATTCAGTAAGATAATAATAACATTTAAAAAGACAAATGCTCATCAACAGATAAAACCGAAAAAACGAATGAGCACCCTTCCTTGATCACAGCATACATATTAACTATCATGTTAAAAGAAAACATTTAGGTAAGAAAACAAAAATTCCATTTTAAGACAAAGTGAAACATTTCAATGATATAATAAGAATATATTCAGTAAGATAATTATAACATTTAAGAACATGAAATCACAGTTGAAGGGTCAACCGCCACCAAGACTAAAAGCATGTAAAACACCTTTCACGCCCCTCTGCGGCAAAAACAATAACTGAGCACTCGCTCACACACGCGCGCGAGAAATCGTTGGGGACATGAAACCAACTCCAAAGGAAATATTTTTTGGATAAAAATAAGGGGGACTTCCCACGATTTCTCACACATTGGCACAATGCTAGAGTGACAGAAATCGTGGGACTGCGAGAAATCGTTGTCTTACAGGGGGCTTTTCACAATAATTATACATAAACCCCACCTTGGGGAAGTTATGTACAGAAAATTTCCTCTTTTCTTTCACTCATTTGGTTTTTCTGGCCTCGTTTGCATTCATGGGTATGGCTGTACTTGTGTCTAGCTTTCTCCAAGGTTGTTTTTTTTTGTTTGTTTGTTTGTTTGTTTTTGTTTGTGTGTGTGTGTGTGTGTGTGTGTTTGTGTGTGTGTGTGTGTGCGTGTGTGTGTGTGTGTGTGCGTGTGTGTGTGTTGTTGTTGTTGTTGTTGCTGTTGTTGTTGTTGTTCTATGGCATGGATTCTGAAAGCGTTTTGAGTCCTGATATAGGACTGTGCTATCAGCAACAATAAATGATTAAATAAATGAATAAATAAACAAACAAACAAACAGACAGTAAATGAATAAACAAATAGATAATAAATAAATAAACAAATGAATGAATAAATGAATAAATAAATAAACAAATATATAGATAAATGAATAAATACGTAAACAAATAAACACAAATAAATTCCGGTCGTTCAGAGTCATGTCTCTGTGTCGGCAGTGTCGCCGAAGCTTCCCAGACGTATGTCCGTCGCCACGTTCAGAACGAGAGCTGCCCGCGGGCAGTGGAGCACCTGTCCACTGATACACCACTGAACACAGCCCATGTGAAGCAAGCTGAAACGGTAAAGGTGATTCTTCCTAATACGCTCTTTTGTTCTCATTCCGCTGTCACGTTTTATAAATCCACTTCAGTGCTAGAGGGGGGAAATAGTAGAAAGTGGTGTTCCAAGTCATAAAACAATATCCAAAACAATAAGCCTCAAACTGAGAAAGTGGTCCAGACATATACCACTCGAGATAAAACTGTGTGAATTTTCAGCCTTCCAGCATTATTTCCCTTTTTCTAATGACGTCATCAGTGGCGTCACTATGCACGTATGTCATACGTTTAAGGCATTCAAGCGGTAAACGATAAAATAAAAAGGAACGTGGGTACAATGGCTTGTTAAAAGCCACAGGTGACCTATTCATATAGCTTTTACTGTTCACATTATTCAGTTTCAGGTTTTCAAAGAGGTGTCATTGCTTTCGGAAAAATCCACTTCGCCTCACAATAAGCAGCGCACTTAAGGGCATGAGTGCTTACACACATACCTGTATACTTACCAGAGTGGATTTTTTCATAAAGAATTTTGCCAGAGGACAACACATGTTGCCTTGGGTTCTTTTTCAGTGCGCCAAGTGCGTGTCGCACACCATACCGCAGTTTATCGTCTCATCCGAATGTCTAGACGGCAAGAGCGGGAATCGAACACAGACATTCACGGACACTGTATTGGCAGATACGAAGCGCCTTAACCATTCTGCCACCTTCCCCTTAATTAATTATTATTCAATGGTTTTATGGAAGGTATGCGTGTATGGTTTTTCATGTCTGTGGCACTTTACACACCAACTACTGAAACAACACTGCGTCATTAAGTGATGTCATTGTCACACTTTTTCCCCGCCGATGACACATCGACAGCTCATGCAGATAACACTGCGTCATTGAGTGATGTCATTATCACACTTTTTCCCCGCCGATGACACATCATGCAGACAACACTGCGTCATTGAGTGATGTCATTGTCACACCTTTTCCCCGCCGATGACACATCGATAACTCAGGCAGACAACATTGCGTCATTGAGTGATGTCATTATCACACCTATTCCCGCCGATGACACATCGACAGCTCATGCAGACAACACTGCGTCATTGAGTGATGTCACTATCACACTTTTTCCCCGCCGATGACACATCGACAGTTCATGCAGACAACACTGCGTCATTGAGTGATGTCATTGTCACACTTTTTCCCCGCCGATGACACATCGACAGCTCATGCAGACAACACTGCGTCATTGAGTGATGTCACTATCACACTTTTTCCCCGCCGATGACACATCGACAGCTCATGCAGACAACACTGCGTCATTGAGTGATGTCATTATCATACTTTTTTCCCGCCGATGACACATCGACAGCTCATGCAGATAACACTGCGTCATTGAGTGATGTCATTGTCACACTTTTTCCCCGCCGATGACACATCGACAGCTCATGCAGACAACACTGCGTCATTGAGTGATGTCACTATCACACTTTTTCCCCGCCGATGACACATCGACAGTTCATGCAGACAACACTGCGTCATTGAGTGATGTCATTGTCACACTTTTTCCCCGCCGATGACACATCGATAGCTCATGCAGCCGTTCTTTTTTTTTCTGTTTATTTCAAAGATCTGAATATGCACTGCTTTGTACAAAAATGCGATCGAAAATAGCAAACGTTTTGGTTTTGTCTGTTTTTTTTGTTTCCAAAGTGTGGGACGAGCGTTTACAAAGTACTTTAACCCAAGCACACAGTTTTCAACCAAAAACGGGGATAGGGTGCGGGGGAGGTAAGGGGATGGGTTGGGGGTCTTGGCTAGATGATATACCTACTGAGCTTTTACTAGGTGGTAGTATATGTAACATATGTGTGTGTATGTGTGTGTATGTGTGTGTGTGTGTGTGTGTGTGTGTGTGTGTGTGTGTGTGTGTGTGTGTGTGCGAGCGCGTGTGTGTCATGTATGTATGGGAGAAGAAAGAGAGAGAGAGATACAGAGATACAGAGAGAGAGAGGACACAGAGAGAGAGAGAGAGAGAGAGAGAGAGACAGAGAGAGACAGAGACAGAGAGAGGACGGGTAGAGTGACAGTGACCAGCAGAGGGTTTCTTTTCCCCCTCCCTCCACAGAAGAAGTGGTCGACGCAGCAGAAGCAGCAGCAGCAGCAGGCGAAGACACACACACCTCTGCCCCCTCACGCACAACGAATCCTCACCTGGTACACACAGTGTTGGGACGGTACGTCTCTCTGATTCTCTGTCTGTCTGTCTGTCCGTCCCTCTGTCTGTCTGTCTGCCTGTACGTCCGTCCCTCTGTCAGTCAGTCTGCTTTATTCCGTCTTCAGGGTGAGGGCTGGATTTTTTTTTTTTTTTTTTTTTTAAAGCATGTTAGTCACATTTTGGTGTGTGTATGTAACATAGATATGAAGTATTATGTTAACAAAAGCGTTTTTTGTAAAGCACCTAGAGCAGATTTCTGGATAGTGTGCTATATAAGTATCCATAATTATTATTATTATTATTATTATGTTACTTGGTTATCTATTACCCTCGCGAATAAAGATTCTTGTTTTGTCTTGTTTTGTCTTGTCTGTCTGTCTGTCTGTCTGTCTGTCAGCTTTATTCCCTCTTTAGGGTGAGAGCTGGATAATAAATAAAATAAAAAAGCATGTTTCTTGGTTATCTATTACCCTCGCGAATAAAGATTCTTGTTTTGTCTTGTTTTGTCTTGTCTGTCTGTCTGTCTGTCTGTCTGTCAGCTTTATTCCCTCTTTAGGGTGAGGGCTGGATATGATTTTTTTTTAAAGCATGTTACTTGTATTATCTATTTCCCTCGCTAATAAAGATTCTTGTCTTGTCTTGTTTTGTCTTGTCTTGTCTTGTCTTGTTTTGTCTTGTCTGTCTGTCCTTCTGCCCGTCTGTCCGTCCCTCTGTCTGTCTGTCCGTCCCTCTGTCTGTCTGTCTGTCCCTCTGTCTGTCAGTGCCTCTGTCTGTCTGTCCCTCTGTCTGTCTGTCCGTCCCTCTGTCTGTCCGTCCCTCTGTCTGTCAGTGCCTCTGTCCGTCTGTCTGTCCCTTTGTCCGTCTGTCTGTCCCTCTGTCTGTCTGTCCCTCTGTCTGTCTGTCAGTGCCTCTGTCTGTCTGTCTGTCCCTCTGTCTGTCAGTGCCTCTGTCTGTCTGTCCGTCCCTCTGTCTGTCTGTCCCTCTGTCTGTCCGTCCCTCTGTCTGTCTGTCCATCCCTCTGTCTGTCTGTCAGTGCCTCTGTCTGTCTGTCCCTCTGTCTGTCTGTCAGTGCCTCTGTCTGTCCGTCCCTCTGTCTGTCTGTCCCTCTGTCTGTCTGTCCGTCCCTCTGTCTGTCTGTCCGTCCCTCTGTCTGTCTGTCAGTCCCTCTGTCTGTCTGTCAGTGCCTCTGTCTGTCTGTCCGTCTCTCTGTCTGTCTGTCTGTCCCTCTGTCTGTCTGTCCGTCCCTCTGTCTGTCTGTCAGTGCCTCTGTCTGTCTGGCATTCTCTCTGTCTGTCAGTGCCTCTGTCTGTCTGTCCGTCCCTCTGTCTGTCTGTCCCTCTGTCTGTCCGTCCCTCTGTCTGTCCGTCCCTCTGTCTGTCTGTCAGTGCCTCTGTCTGTCTGTCCGTCCCTCTGTCTGTCTGTCCGTCCTTCTGTCTGTCTGTCTGTCCCTCTGTCTGTCTGTCCGTCCCTCTGTCTGTCTGTCAGTGCCTCTGTCTGTCTGGCATTCTCTCTGTCTGTCAGTGCCTCTGTCTGTCTGTCCGTCCCTCTGTCGGTCTGTCCGTCCCTCTGTCTGTCTGTCCGTCCCTCTGTCTGTCTGTCAGTGCCTCTGTCTGTCTGTCAGTGTCCATCCACAAACGATTTTACCAAATTTTCATGCAAAACGTATACAGAATAGGTCGTATCCGAATGCTTGGGGGAGGGGTTGGAGGAATAGGTGGTTATTGTGTGTCTGTGTGTGTGTGTGTGTGTGTGTGTGTGTGTGCATGAAAAGAGGTGGAAATACACGCCTTTCTCGTGTGTGTGTGTGTGTGTGTGTGTGTGTGTGTGTGTGTGTGTGTGTGTGTGTGAATAGAGGTGTTGCTAAAAAAAAAATTCTTCTCTTTTTTTTCTCTTTTTTTTTTCCTTCATGTTTCTCTTTCCGAAATCCAATTTCTTGTTAACATTGATAGAAGCATTATTGTACTTATCTATGTGTTATTTCTGTACTTACTGTTTACGAATAAGCTTTCTGATACAAATGACAATATGGTAAATCAGCCGTCGTGTTAAAATTGAAGTGCAACGTTGTGATCACAGTAGAAGCTTTAACTCACTCAGTACGGCCAGTCCTCTCTTCTCCTCTACACGGACCCCTCGGATGTCCAGTGGGTGTCTGAATGACCCAACCTTTAGCTTCCGTCGTCAGAATTGTGGTATTCTTTGTCAACATTCACCTCTTCAGTATAAGAGCCTTCCGCTTGCAATATTTTGATGATGGTAACTGGGGTGAAACGCTGTTAACGTTGTCTCTTTCGCCGTTCGTATGGAAAGA
>NC_134881.1:23048595-23051095 GCF_041734735.1 Babylonia areolata
TTGATTATAGTGGAGAGTGTCTTGCCCAAGTTACATCCCCACTCTTTCGGTCAAGAGGGTTTTAGGACAGTCGGCGTCGGGATGGTTCCCAAAGGCCAACTAGCCCCCAAGGCTGCAGCACTAAGAGCCAGTGCAGGTTTTCCTCCTAGTTTCTGAGTCACAGTCCTTCACAAAAGACGAAGCTGTAAATTTCCTACTGCAACAGAGAAGTGCTCATCTGTGAAAATACTTTGGAAAAACAGAAAATTTGATACTTAGAAATACTGGTGTATGAAATTGTATGAAATTGCATCCCACAGACGTTTTATTTGGAATTCAGGATGACAGATATAGCAAACATGATCTTATAAAAATAAATCATATTATTTTGATAGGTAAAATGTGTATCAGTATTGCTAAAAAAAACAAAAAGACTGTCTATTTTACAACTGATCTTTGAACAGCAATTCAGTATTAGACATCGATATATTATATAATACCTTATGAATCTTAAAGAAAAGGGGGAAAAAAATCTATATGTAAGTGGGGGAAAAAAACGACATAGTTATGGAATGCAGGGTATTGCTTTTGATTATTGTCACGGTTTTTTGTTTGTTTTTTTGTTTGTGTGTGTGTGTGTGAGAGAGAGAGAGAGAGAGAGAGAGAGAGAGAGTGTGTGTGTGTGTGTGTGTGTGTGTGTGTAATTGCTTAGGTTCACTGTATCCTTTTTGTTGCTGTTATTTTGTTCCTTTTTTAAAATATTTATTTATAAATAAAACGGTGGTCGACCCAAGAAAGTCCGGGTAAAAAAAAAAATACTGCAACAGAGAAACCATTGATAATACAGCACTCATTTTGCTGTTGGCCCAACTGTATACAGGGTACATGGTGACTGGCCCAACTGTATACAGGGTACATGGTGACTGGCCCAACTGTATACAGGGTACATGGTGACTGGAACCAGCGGTGAAGGAAGTGTGTTTACTAAGATGAAGATAGTACCGACAATGACGATGACGATGATGATGATGATGATGGTGGTGATGGTGGTGTTGGTGATGATCATGATAATGAAGGTGGTGGCAGTGGTGATGGTGATGCTCGAGAAATCAAATCAAAGAGTGTTGCTTATTGGGCAGCCGACAACAAAAGGGCCATTTTAGAGCTTTGATGATGATGACGACGATGATCATGATCATGATGACGACGACGACGATGATGATGATAATGATGATGATGACGACGACGACGACGATGATGATAATGATGATGATAATAATGATGATGATGATGACGACGACGATGATGATGAATACGTGCCTATGTGTGCGTATGTGTGGAGGGTAGCTGTTATGTACATTTGTACGTTAAAATGTATGTATGCATAGTGTGTGTGTGTGTGTGTGTGTGTGTGTGTGTGTGTGTGTTTGTTAGTCACATTATGGTGTGTGTACGTAGCATTGATATAATGTGTTATGTAAACAAAAGCAGTGTTTTTGTAAAGCACCAAGAGCAGATTTCTGGATAGTGTGCTATATGAGTATCCATTTATTATTATTATACGACGACGATGATGACGACAGTGGTGACGATAACGATGACAGACGGTACGCATGTGGGACAAGCAGAGCGGACAGTGTGTGCGGAGGATACGGGTCAGCAGCAAAGCGGCCATCATGTCCGTCAGCGTCAGCCACGGTTACTTCGCCTGTTGCCACGGCACCACGGTCTGTCTGTACCAGGGGAACACGCTGGTGGCCAGCTTCAAGGAGCACCTGCAAAGGTCAGTGCGCGTGCGCGTGCGCGTGTGCGTGTGCGTGCACACCACTGTTCTAAAGATAGATGGATAATTCATTGGCCAGGAAAGCTGAAGCCAACTGGACGCCATACTAAGACTCATATCCGGCTGTCAGTCCGTTAAGTCGTCTGCAAACTGGTGGTAGTTATTCTGAACTGTAACTGTGTATCTTCGATGGAATCGTGTTATGCTTTGCCCCCAGCGACATGCCTAATGTTGTGTCCTGCCAATGGTTTATTTACCAATCAGGAAAACAGTAAAGTGACACGTAGCGCAAACTTCAGCTTAACTAACACCGCGAGCAAGTGAAGGCTTGCCGTGAAGCAGTCACCCCGTAACCAGCTGAGCGCTCGGCTACATGTATGAAGTTAACACTTCGCACTGTACTGACACGAGTAGCAAAATGGCTGATTGAACACTTAAGCTGGTTTCAGTTAGCAAAGGGGCTCAAAGAAGGCATGCGCTATCCATCTGTTTTTTAGAGAAGTGGTGCACACACATACGTAGTAGTGACATTGTTGACTGGAGTGGACACTTTCGGATGAGACGATACAGACGACGAGACGATAAACCTGAGATCCCGTCTGCAGCACGGACTTAGCGCATGTTTAAGAAAACATTGAAGGTCCGCCACTTTTATCCATTCGGCTGGTGAGCCATTCACACACTCGGGGTTTACAGTCGGGGTTTAACACCCAACTCAGATGATAGGACCGACAAGCG
>NC_134881.1:23056095-23133595 GCF_041734735.1 Babylonia areolata
AACATATTTCTCTGTGTGAAATTCAGGGTGCTCTCTCCCAGGAAGAGCGCGTCGCTACACTACAGCCATTTTTTTGTATTTTTTCCTGCGCACAGTTTTATTTATTTTTCCTATCGAAGTGGATTTTTATACAGACTTTTGCCAGGAACGACCCTTTTGTTGCCGTAGGTTATTTTATGTGCGCTAGGTGCATGCTGCACATAAAACCTCGGTTTATCGTCTCATCCGAATGACTAGCGTCCAGACCAATATGGAAAGGAAAGTGCGCAAATGGGGACGAAAGGGAAAAAAAAGACAGGTAAATGCGCGCAAACACACGTGTAGCGACTTGATGTGGGTGGCGTGATGTGGTGTTGTGATGTGGTATGGTGTGGTAACGTGGGGATTCTGATGCTGATGTGAGGCGATGTGGTGTGGTGACGTGATGTGTCGAGATGTGGTGATGATGTGATGTGATGTGATGTGACGGCGGGATGTGGTTATGGGAAGCGAAGTAATGCTGTGATATGATGTGGTGAGGTCACAGCCCCCCCCCCCCCCTCCCCCCGAACCCCCTCCCTCCCCCATCCCCCTCAGAGTGGAGTGATGGCGCAGAGGTAACGCGCCCGCATAGGAAGCGAAAGAATCTGAGCGCACTGGTTCGAATCCCATAGTTTTCTCCCCCAGAACTAGACCTCGAGTGGTGGCCTGGACGCTAGTCAGTCTGACGAGACGATAAACCGAGGTCCCGTGGGCACGTAAAAGAACCCACGGCAAAAAAAAAAAAAGAGGGGGGGGGTTGTCCCTGGCAAAATTCTGTAGAAAAATCCACTTTGATAGGAAAACAAATAAAATAGCATTCGATAAGAAAGCAAATAAGATAGCAGGTCGGAAAAAATACACACACTAAAAAAAAAAGAGAGAGAGAGAAAAAGAGAGTGGCCCTCTCTGTGTAGCGATTGGCTCTTCCTTGAGAGAGCAGCCCGAATTTCACACACACAAAAAGTGTAATACAATACAATACAATGCAGCACAACACAATACAACACAGCACAACACAACACAACACAACACAACACAGCACAATACAATACAATAGAACAAAATACAATACAGCACAATACAACATAATACAGTGCAATGCAATGCAGTGCAAAGCAACACAACACAAAACGATACAACTAAACACAACACAACACAAAACAGCACAACACAGCACAGCGCAACACAAAATGATACAACACAACACAGCACAGCACAACACAAAACGATACAACATAACACAGCACAGCACAGCACAACACAAAACTATAAAACAAAACAGCACAGCACAGCACAACACAACACAGCACAGCACAACACAAAACTATATAACAAAACAGCACAGCACAGCACAACACAAAACGATACAACATAACACAGCACAGCACAGCACAACACAAAACTATATAACAAAACAGCACAGCACAGCACAACACAACAAAGCACAGCACAACACAGCACGGCACAGCACAACACAGCACAGCACAGCACAGCACAACACTGACAAAACGACACAACACAACACAGCACAGCACAACACTGACAAAACGACACGACACAACACAGCACAGAACACTGACAAAACGACACAACACAGCAAGGCACAGCACAGCACAACACAGCACAGCACAGAACACTGACAAAACGACACAACATAGCAAGGCACAGCACAGCACAACACAGCACAACACTGACAAAACGACACAACACAGCACAGCACAGCACAGCACAAAACGATACAACGTAACACAACACAACGCAGCACAGGCACAGCACAGCACAAAACGATACAACGTAACACAGCACAGCACAGCACACACAGCACAGCACAGCACAAAACGATACAACGTAACACAACACAACGCAGCACAGCACAGCACAGCACAAAACGATACAACGTAACACAACACAACACAGCACAGCACAGCACAGCACAGCACAAAACGATACAACGTAACACAACACAACGCAGCACAGCACAACACAGCACAAAACGATACAACGTAACACAGCACAGCACAGCACAACACAGCACAGCACAGCACAGCACAAAACGATACAACGTAACACAACACAACGCAGCACAGCACAGCACAGCACAAAACGATACAACGTAACACAACACAACACAGCACAGCACAGCACAGCACAAAACGATACAACGTAACACAACACAACACAGCACAGCACAGCACAGCACAGCACAAAACGATACAACGTAACACAACACAACGCAGCACAGCACAGCACAAAACGATACAACGTAACACAACACAACGCAGCACAGCACAACACAGCACAAAACGATACAACGTAACACAGCACAGCACAGCACAGCACAGCACAGCACAGCACAGCACAAAACGATACAACGTAACACAACACAACGCAGCACAGCACAGCACAGCACAGCACAAAACGATACAACGTAACACAACACAACACAGCACAGCACAGCACAGCACAAAACGATACAACACCACACAACACAGCACAACACCACACAGCACCACACAGCACCACACCACACAGCACAACACCACACCACACCACACAGCACAACACCACACCACACAACACCACACCACACAATACCACAACACACACCACACAACACAGCACAAAACGACACAACACAACACAACACCACACAACACAACACCACACAACACAACACAGCACAACACGATACAACACCACACAATCCAACTCCTTGTCCTCAGCCCCGACAGCCTGCAGACGTTCCGGGGCCACACGGACGCCGTCAACTGTCTGTACTGTGACCCGGTCCGCATCATCACCGCCTCCCAGGACCACAAGCTCCGCCTGTGGGAGTTCGTCCTCTGACTTCGGATCTCTCCCTCCTCTCGTCCACGGCTGCTGTGACATCACTGATCACGTCACCTTGATGGTCTCCCACGCGCGCGCGCGCGCGCTCACACACACACACAATTACACACACACACACAATTACACACACACACACAATTACACACACACACACAATTACACACACACACACAAATACACACACACACACACACACACACACACACACACCTCACTGGATGACGTCGCTTATCGCGTCGGATGTGACGTCACTTTCTGACATCACATCTCTCTCGGCCGGGACGTCACTGAGTCTTTGCAGCCAAGATTGGTGGTGGTGGTGATGATTGTGACGACACAGCAATGGTCGGCAGAAACGACGACGGTCACGACGTGCACTGGTTGAATGGACAATGTGTTGATGAATGAACAATGATTACTGACGGTTGTAGCGATGTCCATGAAGTATCAGTATCAGTAGTTCGAGGAGGCGTCACTGCGTTCGGTCAAATCCATATACGCTACACCACATCTGCCAAGCAGATGCCTGACCAGCAGCGTAACCCAACGCGCTAGGTCAGGCCTCGAGAATTTTTTTTTTTTATAATAAAATAAAAATAAAATAATAATGATAATAAAATATAAAATAAATAAATGAATGAAATAACAAAAAAATAAATTAAATGAAATAAAATAAATAATAAAATAATATAATAGATAAATACATAAAAAATATTACTACTAATAATATTATTACAAACAAACAAAAAAGGGATGATAAATGAGCACATAAATGTGAAACATGCACACACACACACACACACACACACACACACACACACACATATGCAACAGACATGCTGTGAACAACAGGGAAGAGACTTCTGATTATGTCCCCCCCCCCACCCCCCCTCTCCCCTCCTCTCCCCCCTATCCACCACTACCCACCTCTCCCTCCCTCAAAACAAACAGTGCTTTTCGTTTGGTTTTGGATTGATTTGATCTCATTGGAGACTGATCCTCCGCTTGATAAGCCATCAAGGATGTTGTGCGGTAATCTTTTTTTCTTTTTCCCTTTTTTTTTTTTAACAGGCGTTATTCACTGTTTGTTTATTTATTCACTTATCCATTCGTTTAGTCATCTGATTATTTATTTATCTGTTTGTTCGTTTGTGTTTCCTCTCATCGTTTTAGTGATGACCTACGACACTTCCGCAGGCAAAAGTCGCGTGCTTAGAAAGATTTTCTGTCCGCAGTTTTTAGTTCAGGTAATATAATAAAAAAATTTAAAAAATTTTAAGTTGGTTGAGTGAATATATTTTTTTTATGGGGAAACTGATTACCCTGAATAGCTGTTTACTAAAAGACCTGTGCTGTTTATATGGACAACGACGTGTGTGTGTGTGTGTGTGTGTGTGTGTGTGTGTGGAAGTGAGTGGAGAGAGAGCAAGCAGTCGAGAGAGAGAGATGATTCCTTTCTGTTCGTAAGTCTCGCCGGTTTTGTGGGGTTTTTTTTGGGTTTTTTTTGGGGGGGGAGGTTGTTTTTTTTTTGGTGGGTTTGATTGTTTTGTTGTTGTTTTTTGTTGTTTTTTTGTTGTTGTTTTTGTTTTTTTGATGTTTTTTTGTTGTTGTTGTTATTGTTTTTTAAAGCAAGGACCATTGCATTGATTGAATTTTATTTACCCTTATTACCTACGTATCAGATACTACACAACATTTATATCTCTGTGCACATACATAAATGTACATATGAAACACTTCGTACTGTTGCTAAGACAGATCAGCAGAACACGTCAAGATACTATATAACACTCCCCCCCCCCCCTTTCTCCCCATGTCCTCCCCACACCCCCATAGTGCATGTATTGAAGATGTTAGCTAACAAACAAGTAGAACACCTGTGACACATGTACAAGAGTTCAGGTTAAACACAACATCGAGTCACGCATTGGACATCCTTATCACAAAAGGCTCAGATGTTAGACATGAATACGTCGTGGAAGCACACATACCTCTCATTGTCCATACCATTCATTGTCCAACAATACATTCCTATCAAAAGGAATTCAGTAAGTATTACCAAGCTGTGCATAGTTCGTTCACTGCAGCTATACAAGCTATTAGTTTATGAAACAAAAAAAATTAAAAAGCATGAATTGTCACACTTAAGCTCTCACGACCAAATCTCACAGACCACACAATACAATCACTGAACGATCTCCACTTTTTTTTCTTTTTTTTTAATAAACAATGTCACTCATTCCCAAAAATACTACAATATATCGGAATATTAATCACCGAACGATATCCACAATCATGTATATAATGCTCATATATAATAATCATGTGGAGTGATGGCCTAGAGGTAATGCGTCCGCCTCGGAAGCAAGAGAATCTGAGCATGCTGGTTCGAATCACGGCTCAGCCACCGATATTTTCTCCCCCTCCACTAGACGTTAAGTGGTGGTCTGGACGCTAGTCATTCGGATGAGACGATAAACCGAGGTCCCGTGTGCAGCATGCACTTAGCGCACGTAAAAGAACCCACGGCAACAAAAGGGTTGTTCTTGGCAAAATTCTGTAGAAAAATCCACTTTGATAGGAAAAACAAATAAAACTGCATGCAGGAATTTTTTTTTTTAATGGGCGGCACTGTAGTGTAGCTACGCGCTCTCCCTGGGGAGAGCAGCCCGAATTTCACACAGAGAAATCTGTTGTGATAGAAAGAGAAATACAAATACAAATATATAAACAAAGTAACACATTGGCACAAAAATTGCATTACATCGGAATAATAATCACCAAATGATCTCCACTTCTGATGAACAAAGTAACACACTGGTACAATCTACATTACATCGGAATAATAATCACCAAATGATCTCCACTTCTGATGAACAAAGTAACACACTGGTACAATCTACATTACATCGGAATAATAATCACCAAATGATCTCCACTTCTGATGAACAAAGTAACACACTGGTACAATCTACATTACATCGGAATAATAATCACCAAATGATCTCCACTTCTGATGAACAAAGTATCACACTGGTACAATCTACATTACATCGGAATAATAATCACCAAATGATCTCCACTTCTGATGAACAAAGTAACACACTGGTACAATCTACATTACATCGGAATAATAATCACCAAATGATCTCCACTTCTGATGAACAAAGTATCACACTGGCACAATCTACATTACAGGCACAAAAACTACATTACATCGGAATAATAAATGCCAAATTAAGTCTGTATCACATAAACAATCAGCTGGACCAACAAGTGCACAACTTGTGAGAAAATCCTCTGCATACAGTTAATGGAGTTAGCTTGTCTGTTCACCTGTATCTCACCATCCGGCATTGTTATCTAACGCTCAAAACAGCTAGGTTAAACTTAAAATTCATCTGTAGGAGCAGCCAAACTGTTTTTCCATTCAGCTACAATACATACCGTCTCTGTGGCATCTTATACAACAATGCTTCCTTTGCCTCAACATTGAATTAAAAAACTGACAGTCATTTAACAAACACCAAAAACACATCTTATGTTTGCAAAGATACAATGGTTTAATTTCAATTCCATAACCATTCGAACAAAACCTATCCCACTAATAATTAAAAAAAACTCAAGTGATAGAAATGGTGACATTTGTTGGGGGAGGGGGTGGGTGCTCAGAGAACCTAGCAAATACCATTTAGTGGTGAAACTGACAACTACTGTGGTGGATCACAACCAGGCAAAAACAAAACTGACATCATTCACAGCTACAGCTGCTCATTACATTCTTAAAACTTCAATTCTTTAAAGAAACAGAAACACTTTTGAACACACACAAAATGTTTTTATTAATTAAGAATTGTCTCTTTAACCCTTTCACCGCCAAGTTCGCATTTATGCACAGGCGTGGTAGAGGACCCATGTCACTGAAAGGTGCCCATTCATTGGTCTGTTATCCATGAACCTACAGTTCTTAATGTTCGGTGGTAGGATAGGCCATATTTTCTATACATCGCAGGGGGAATCCCCAGCCATTCATAGCCAATGTCTTTTCTGTGTTTATACCACAAGGGAATTTTGTATTCTAAATTGACTGGCAGTGAAAGGGCTAATAAGAAAACCAGGGGACTGAATAATATGTACCCTTTGTATTAATCAGAAAGACAGGCGATAACTTACAACTTCTTTAAACTAGTGCCATGTCCTGTCCATGTTTCCTCCAGTCTTTAAACAAGAAACTAGTTTCGATTCTTGCTTACTGATAATACTTGAGCTTACACTATGTTTTCACCTATGTCTGTTTCTTTGAAGACCTTGTTTCGTGATGTCCCTCCGTGGACGCTGATGGACTTCTTGAAAGAAGTGAACATTTTTAATCAGATTGGAAGGTTTTAAACTATGGAAGTTTTTTTTAAACTTTGAGCGGAAAGTTTGAAGTGGTGATTCGTTTTAATTGTTTGTTTTTTACCCTTGTAGTAGTTATTAACGTGGCGATAGCCTTGAGATGGCCTTAGTGGTCGGCAAGGCTCTAAGCACCATAATTTCATTTCATTTCACCTGTGTCTAGTCTTTCACCACCCTCTTCCACACACTCACCCACTTTCCCCCCCTGTCCAGCATCCAGACAAAGGGGAGTGAAGTGAGGAGGTACTTGGAAAAAAAAAAAAAACAACTGCGCCATGGGGAGACATCGGGCAAGGTACTCAAGCCTGGCTAACAACAACAATAAAAGATAATTATAGTCATAATGGAGAGACGTTCTGAGGGGTACTCAGGTATGGCTTCTGAACAAATAACACACTAGGTTAGTTCAGTGATCTTGTACAAAAACGACAACGATGATAATAATCATTATTATTATAATAATAATTATTATTATTATTATCATTAGTAGTAGTTTATTGACACAATAATATTATAATGATGATGATAATAAATTGAACTCCATAAGAAGTAGTTGAAGAATAAAGTTGTTTCTGGAAATTATTTCATTTAACTCATAGCATGATGATGATGACGATGATGATGACGATGATGATGATGACCTTAGGACAGTCAGCACGCGCACTGGGATGGTTCCCAAAGGCTAACTAACCACCAGGACTGTCGCAACAAGAGCCATCGCAATCTTGCTTTCTCATTCCAGAGTCAATAGTCCTTCACAAAAGGCTAAGCTTCAACTCTCTCCATACGAACGGCGAAAGAGACGACGCTAACAGCATTTCACCCCAATTACCATCATCAAAATATTGCAAGCGGAAGGCTCTTATACTGAAGAGGTGAATGTTGACAAAGAATACCACAATTCTGACGACGGAAGCTAAAGGTTGGGTCATTCAGACACCCACTGGACATCCGAGGGGTCTGTGTAAAGGAGAAGAGAGGACTGGCCGTACTGAGTGAGTTAAATGAATTCTCATTGCAGTGGATCAAACTGCATTGATCATACAGCTCTCACTTTGTTGTTGGCCAAACTGTAGGTTTATACCTTCTTCTTCTTCTTCTTCTTTGTTCGTGGGCTGCAACTCCCACGTTCACTCGTATATACACGAGTGGGCTTTTACGTGTATGACCGTTTTTACCCCGCCATGTAGGCAGCCATACTCCGCTTTCGGGGGTTAGGTTTATACCAATCTCTGGTACAAGACAAGTACAGAAAAAAAGGCCAATGATAATAGTAAGCCTGTGCACAAAACCGCGAGACAACAGATCAGCACTGCCAGGGACAGAACCGCTTATAGCAGGGAATATTTATGTTGGGCTGTGTGGTCACCCTTTCACATTGGCAGCCGGTTTAGAAACACCTGTCGGTGTTGTGTTGGTAGCACTGCTTTCATTTAGCGCCGGTTTGCAAATCGGAAAAGCAAAACGTATTGCACAGGGTAGTTAGTAGTAGTTTTAGCACACATGTCAGAAGGATTTTTGTTTAATGCCCCACTACACATACTGGTCATGTGATTGTAGACACTGTTATAGTTTTATTTTTACATTGAGTGTTATGGTTTAGTAGAGGGGGGGAGGGTATGAACTGTGGGTTGGGGAAAACTGGGTAGACAGAGGGTGGGATTTGCAATATATGTCTAAGTACAATCACCACAACAACAAAAAATGATTAAATGGACATCTTAAAAGAGAAACCGTTAAACTAACAAGAGAAACAACTAACAATGAATGCAAGAAAGTCCAAAAAACATCACTGTTCCCAGTCAATTGTGATGACACATGCATGTGCAGGTACGGCTTCATCAAATCACAGTCAAAAATTATATACTGAATTGTCACATTACTGACACATGCACTTGGCTTTAGGGCATTATCAAACCCATCATGACGAGGGCAATAGTCTGAAAATTGAACTTCGAATTGGTCTGCAAATCAGACCAAAGTCTGAGAGAGTCCACTGATGAGGTTTTAGAGAGTATCATTCTGTTACATTACTTCTATATTTCTATGTATGACAATGGGCAGTTTACTTTTACACTACCTGTAAAATTCTTTGCTCACCTTTTTTGCTGCTTTATGTATTTGGTCATCGTAAAGAAATCCAGTTTGGGATGGTAACCAATGAAAATCAACTTTTTTCACCTTTCATAGATAGGGGGTTTAATAAATAATTAATTTCAAACAATTAACCTTCTCCCTGATTATTCTCAAAAAGGAGCAAACTACCAACATGTCATTAATACTGTCCCAGGTAAACATACACAGGAGATTCTCATAGCCTGCAGGCATCTTTGGTCCACAAAGTAAATCAATGATCAATACTCCACGCATCGGATGAGTTGACTTTCTGCCAGAAATGTTAACTAATTTGAGGTGTGGATAAGTCGGCCACTACATAAGTTGACTATTTGAGGGAGACCCCAGGCGGCTGACTTATCAGGGGTCAAGTGTGTGACGCCGCTGAAGTGGAGAAAATGAAAGTAGATGGGGCTAGTTACCTCCACCTGCCTCCCAAAGACAGACACATGCACACACCCACACCCACACAGAGATAGACACAGAGAGACAAGGAGAAAGACAGGACACAGGAGAGGGAAAGAAAGTGTACACACACACACACACACACACACACACAGAGCAAGCCAACTTTGAAAGTCAACACTCTGAACTGCCAGACTCAGATTCAAAGTCTCCACTTTATTTACACTTTGTCCCACTCAAACACACTCTCTCCTCATGAATCGACCATCACAGCACCAGTCAGACACCTATAGAAAACTCATCACGTATACATGACTACTCAATACCACCAGACAGGCATTCCTAGCATTCACCACACACAACTATTGAGCGTCACCAGACAGGCATTCACCAGACACAATGCATCACCATACATTCATCACACACTCAGCCACCACCAGACAAGACGTTCATGATATAACCACCGCACACTCGACATCACTTCACTTCGTCTTCAGACAAGCATCCACAACATTTTTCACACTCAGATTCTCTTAAGAGGTATTAACATTGACAACACAATGTCTGTCAGAGTTCACTTGGCAGGGAGTTCAACGTTCAACACAAAAGCACAGAAGGATCAGCACACACAAACACACAGACACACACACACACAAATAAACAACTACTCACATTCACACACTCTCAAAAACACAGGAACAGAAAAAACAACACACACACACACACACAAACAGATCCACGCCCCCCCACGACCACCCCCCACCCCCCACCCAACACGCCGGTGAGCCCAGCATCACCAGACATCGAAGCGTTCCAGTGCATAGCTCAGGCCCTGTTCGTCGTAGTCCTGTCGTGTCAGCACCTTGTTCTCCAGGTCTGGGTCCTCCGCCAGCAGACATCCGCCTTCCCATGCGTAGGTGATGGGGCTGCACACAGTACATACATGGCTCATTTTGCCTCACTTTCACACACAGCACGTACATGGCTCATTTTGCCTCACTTTCACACACACTACACACATGGCTCATTTTGCCTCACTTTCACACACACGGCTCATTTTGCCTCACTTTCACACACACTACACACATGGCTCATTTTGCCTCACTTTCACACATAGTACACACATGGCTCATTTTGCCTCACACACACACACAGCACACACACAGCTCATTTTGCCTCACTTTCACACACAGTACACATAGCTCATTTTGCCTCACTTTCACACACAGCACACACATGGCTCATTTTGCCTCACTTTCTCACACACTACACACATGGCGCATTTTGCCTCACTTTCACACATACACACACACACTACACACATGGCTCATTTTGCCTCACTTTCACACACAGTACACACATGGCGCATTTTGCCTCACTTTCACACATACACACACACAGTACACATAGCTCATTTTGCCTCACTTACGCACAGCACGCACATGGCTCATTTTGCCTCTCTTTCACACACATTACACACATGGCGCATTTTGCCTCACTTTCACACACAACACACACATGGCGCATTTTGCCTCTTTCACACACAGCACAAACATGGCGCATTTTGCCTCACTTTCACAAACAGCACACACATGGCTGATTTTGCCTCACTTTTGCACATACACACATAGCACACATATAGCCTATTTAACCTCACTTACACACACAAACACAAACACACACATGACAAATAAATGACCCATATAGCCTCACGAACAAACACACACATGGTCCAATTAGCCTCACACACATACAAACACAACAAACACATGGCCCACTTAGCCTCATACACACACAGACACAATATGAAGATGGCACACAAAGCCCTTTCTTTCCCTGAAAATGTGTCAGTATATGGTTGACACCAGTTGTATCCCTTGGTACTGCATTGTATCATTCTTCATGTAAAGTGTTTTACTGCATTCCTTGTGTATGTGCGTTGCGTACAAGTGTGTGTGCACAAGCATAATTATGTGTAAACTATTAGAACTTCATTTCACCATCCATACATATATTCTGGAGACAGCATTTGATGACGAATTGCTTTTAAAAATGGATCAATAAGTAAATCATCTTTTTTTTCCAATCATTACCAGACAAAAGACCACTGCCTGAACCAACTTACTTTGGAGGCAAGAAGATCTCCACGTCATAGTCCTCATCAGCCAGACTCCGGATATCTTTGTACCTGAATGGCAACAAACAACACAAACTGTCCTTACACCAGCACAGTGAACACAAGTTTCAAATCAAATCAAATCAAATTATGGTGCTTAGAACCTCGCCGACCACTAAGGCCAACACATAAGTTTTGATAACATGGAGCTCTGAAGAGACAAGTGTCACAAAAAACAGAATAAAATAATAGCTCTAAATGGCCCAGGGACAACTGAAGAACCATGTCTGTACGACTGAGCGTCACCATGAAACACAATGAATACGTCTGAAAAACTGATGCAGCCAACCAGGATGTCAGAAGATGCCCCACCCCCCACCCCATCTTCCCTTGAGAATAGGGAAATAAAAGAATTAAAATAAAACCCAAAAAATCTTAACCTTCTGATGCATTTCTTTCAATTTGTGAGACTGTGAAAATTTAAGGGGAAAGAAGAAGTATCTCTTTAACAGGAAGCTGTTATGATTACAAGCACAGTGACAAGGTTCCTCACCAAAGCTTCTGACATATCCTAAACTGATCACGCTCAACAGCGAATTTTCAGTGGTCGGTGGTTGTTTTTATGCAGTTTCCTTCCCACCACTGTACATGCAGTGTTTTATTTTGCTTTTGTTATGTTTCTTTTTCTCAACAAAAATATTTCTTTTGTGTTTTTTTTCCTTCTTTATTTTTTCTTTCCTGCTTGTTTGCCACAGTTATTTGTTTGTTAATTAAAAATACCCTTGCAAACTGTCACCATAATATACATGCACATATTACCTTTGTCACTACAGGGGTTGTAAATTGTTATTCTGCTGTATTGATGTGGCATTTAATATGAAATTGTAATGATGATGATGTTGAAAAGAAAATATAACCTGTGCAAGAAGGGGGTGTTGGGAGGGGGTGGGGGTGGGGGGGGGAATCATACATGGATATACATCCATCAGTGCCAGGGGACTATGGAGCTGCCCTCTGAGTTGTGACTGATGTAGTGTTGGGTGTGTCTGGACATGCCAATACCGGAGTGACATAACTAACATCCTCCCACCCCCCCGCCCCCCACACCCATCCCCCTCCTTCCCCCAAGTGACTCACAGTCTGTCCTGGAAGCCTGGCAGGTGACAGTTGCCGCCGGTCAGAACGATGTTCTTCAGCATGTGGGGCCGCATTTCTGCAACACCATCACCAACATCCACAGATCAGCCATGCACAAAGAAAGCGCTGCCTCAATCAGGTACAAGCGCCGACTCGAGTGGTTAAAGCGAACTTTCAAACTGAGGGTCCTGGGTTCAAATCCTTGTCATGGTGTCAAGTGGGTTAAGGGTGGAGATTATTCTCATCTCCCAGGTCCCAGACCCAGCTGTACCCCCGAAAGCGGAGTATGGCTGCCTATATGGCAGGGTAAAAACGGTCATACACGTAAAAGCCCACTCATGTGCATACGAGTGAACGTGGGAGTTGCAGCCCACGAACGCAGAAGAAGAAGAAGAAGAAGACCCAGCTGTGCCTGAACCCCTTTCAAGTATACATGCATGCAGAAGATCGATGTCAGCGTTTGGTGGATTACAAAAACAAATTTTTTTTTTTTTTCAGAAGAAAATACCCAGCATACACATCCCCCCCCACCCCCATTTATTTCTGGGGAGGCAGGGGGGAACTTTACCAGTCAATAGCGAGCGGACAAAGGGAGCTCACCCTCATCCAGCTTGGACAGAACGTGGACGACAGCCTCTGCGATGCCCATCTCCTGAATGCCCACGTCTGAAGGGTGGAACAACAACTCCGGCACCGCAAACCTCTCGTTGTTCATCCGGATCAACTGAAACGAGGCAGCACTGTGTTGTACTGTTTTCATCAGCCTATTGAATTATTTTTTTATTTATACTGAAAAGTTTTCATTTTATAACATCACCAGTGAATCGTAATTCCTACATAAACATCACAGGATGACAGGGGAGAAGGATTCGTTATTTGGCGGTGGTTTTGGTAGAGGCCTTCATGGTTATTTTTCTTCAAAACAATCACTCTTCTGCTTGTTTATTTTACTGAAGTAATTGTACAGTGAGTGTGTCTTTATTTTGAGTGAACTGATGTTCTTCTATTCATCATCTGTTTTAATCCAGGTGAAAACTGTATTGCACTGTCTTGAACTGTATTGTCCTGCATTATTTTGTCCCGCACTGTGTTGTATTGCACTGGAATACACTGTAATGCATTCTGTTGCACAGCAACTTCTTGTTTGCAGTGTATTTCGTTTTGTCACAACAGATTTCTCTGTGTGAAATTCAGGTAGCTCTTCCAAAGAAGAGCACATCACCAGAGTGAACACCACATTTTCAGTAAGCAAATGTATTTGTTTTACTGTCCAAGACAATTTTTCAACAAAATTTTGCCAAGGACAACTCTTTTCTTTTGGGTTCTTTTCAATGCACAAAGTGCACGCTACACACAGGACCTCGGTTCAGCATCTCATATCATCTTATCCGGAAGACTAGCACCCAGACCACTTCTCAAGGTCTAGTGAAGGAGAAGTAATAACCTGGGACTCAAACTGTTGCACACTTGCTTCACTCGTTGGCCATGTTTCCACTCGGCCAGCACTCTGCTCAACATAGTATCGATCATGCTCTGACAGCATCTATCATGCAAACACAGCAAACATTTCAATGTTCATCTGGATCAACTGAAACAAAGCAGCATCAATGAAGCTGATTTTGGCCGCCTGTCACACTTAGAGAGATTTCACACAAACAGCAGCAATGAAGGAGGGTGAATATCATTTCTCTGTGTGTGTGTGTGTGTGTATGGGTGGGTGGGTGCATGTGTGCGTGTGTGTGTGTCAGAGAGAGAGAATCACAATGCGTATGTGAGAATAGGTCTGTGTGAAAACTGTGTCCATCTGTCTGTCTGTGTGCTGTGTGTATGTGCATGCATGCGTATGCGCCTGTTTCGCTGCCCCCCGTCAGTGTTGTTTATTTGTATGCACTGGTACACGCGTCAAGCTACAACATCCAGGATCATTCAGTGCCACATCTCTCCAACGCCTGCAAACACGTTCGCCCCAACCACGTGCGCAGCACAGCACTCCACACCAGACCCTCAGTGACCCTCCGCCAGTCAACAAGGGAAGGACACGTACCTGCTTAAATCAAATCACATCAAATTATGGTACTTAGAGCCTTGCCGACCACTATGGTCATCTCAGGGTGCAACGTTTGCATCTAGTTCAGGTCAAGGGTAAAGAACGTACCTGCTCATCCCCCCCTCTCTCTGTCAGGTCGTCCTTCTGACGCACGTAGCCTCGCTTGATGTGTGAAAAGTCCGGCAGGATGTACTCCCTCAGGATGGTGTTCTCCGCCCCTTTCTTCCTGAAAACACACACACACACATACACACACATGAACACACACACACACACACACACACACACACATGATCACACACACACACACACACACACCACATTGATGCACACACTAACATTCTTGTTAATTCAAATTCAGGCAAAAAAAAAATTCACTGATGTGCTTCAACAATGACAAAAACAAACAATGTTGGAGGTACTGGTGTGTTGTTTTAGTACTGAAAGCCAATACTAAAAACATTTGTCTTTTCAAAGACTTGTAATGATTTCAAAATAGCATGTCATTTATTTAACAAATTTTTTTTTAAACATCAAACAAGATCTCATGTCTAAAGATCTCATTCATGTAGTTTCTGGAAATACACCTCAGAATATTTCTGACCTTTCAACTTAGAAATTTAAGCAAATTATATGTCCCTTCAAGGTCTCTATCTCTTCCGCTCGTAGCAGAATCTTTTGCATTCCCGAATTCTGCAGAGAGAAACACAGTGGGAGAGCTTTAATTCTTCAGCTACACAAGCATGGGATTTACTGCTCTTTTCTCAATTTCTGTCTGTCACAGTACCTCACTCACATCTTTTAAAACAAATCTAAAAACATTCCTTGTCAAGCACTCTCTACATAATTAAGGCACTCCATCCATATTTGTATTCTATGGATCCACATGTATTTCATCCACCATGTTTGTGTGTGCATGCATGTGTGCGTGTGTTCTTGTGCGCTTTGCGTGTGACTAACATGTTGATATAAATTGCTTTGACAGGTATCAAAGTGTAATGTAAAAATACTACAATTACAAGCCGCCCGAATGGCAGAATTGGCAATGCATTCTGTTCCAGTGATCAGGACTGGGGGCCACGTTATGGCATGGTATTATGTCACTGGAAAAGACACTGAAGTTTCCATTTTCCTCACTCCACCCAGGTGTGAATGGGTACCCAACTCTGTTTGGGGAAGGTTAACTCACTCTGGACGAATAGTTTTCTCCCTTGCTTTTCCCCTGCAGACGACCCATTTGTTAGGGTTCGGAAAAAAAATCACAAAAAGCACAAAACACAAAGTAACTGAATGAAACTCCATGTACTTGACCCACTGACCCCTCTCCTCACGTCATGTGTACGCCCACCCCCTCCCTCTCTTCACAGCCCTCAGAAGCTGAGTCACTGTCAGTAACTTCTTGCTGGTAGCTTTCTTCACTGCAGACACTTCAGCAGCAGTATAAAGCCACTGTCGTGATCTGGTCTGCTCCAAAAATTTCCACTTGTATCGCCTGTGATGTCATTTTCGATACGTATGATGATTAGCTTGTCATGTGGGGTACCAAGGTCAACAGCTGGCCAGTAAGTGTATAGTCACGGAAACTTCAAGAAGAACCTTTCCATTCGACCCTTGACACATTCGCATTGCCCGGTGTAGCTGCACTTTTTATGCTACCCCACGAGGAAAACGTGGACAAATTTGTAATTGTCAAAACCGCTATAGCATTCCATCATCTGGAACGCTACCATACATAAGGAACGCTATAGCATTCCACTGTCCAGAGTGAGTTAAAATGGCAGAAGGAGAAGATAATTACGACCCTGCCTTCCTATGCCGAGCCCTGGTCGCAGTGGATATGAAATCACTGCCCCTATTACTATTATTATCATTACCATTCAAGGTGTGTGAGAAGTGCACAAAGTCCAGGACATCAGTTCAGTTCAGTTACTCAAGGAGGCGTCACTGTGTTCGGAGAAATCCATATACGCTACACCAAGTCTGCTAAGCACATGCCTGACCAGCTGCGTAACCCAACACACATTTGATCAGGCCTCGAGAAAAAAAAAAGATTTTAAAAAGTGCATAAACAAATAAATGGATAAATCATTCAATCAATGAATAAATCAATAAATAAACTGATAACATGGAACAGAAAGCAGAAAATGAAATTAAAGATAAAAGTCAAAAATTTTTTAAAATAACAACAGAATAAATAAATGAAAATACAAATGAATAAATAAAAACCAAACATAAATAAACAGGGCATCAACAAACAGTGACCTTGCCACACTCATGTCTTCCATGAAGCTGGAGGACACGTAGCACACATCCTCCTTCATCTGGTTCACCACGTACGTCTCATCCATCACCATCAGCTGTCTGAACATACAAACACATACATACACAGTGTCACACACACACACACACACACACACACACACACACACACACACACACACACACACACACAGTGTCACACACACACACACACACAGTTGTCACATACACAGTGTCACACACACACACACACACACACACACAGAGTGTCACACACACACACAGTGTCACACACACACACACACACACACACACACACACACACACACACACACACAGTGTCACATACATAGTCACACACACACACACACATACACAAAGTGTCACATACACAGTCAGTCAAACACACACACACACACACACACACACACACACACACACACACACACACACACACAATACTGGTCACAACTAACTTATCTACTAACATTTTTAATAACTATAACCACCCTGGATAAACAGCACAATGCAGAAGCGCATCAAAAAATATTTAAGAAAGACTGCAATAAGAAAGACAGGCAGAAAACGAAAGTAACAGAAAAGAAAAGAGGAAAAAAAATGTTTCAGTTTACATGCTGATAAACCTCGAGGAATCAGAAAGGAGCAGACAAATGTGCACTGAAAGAAAGCTAGCTGTCCAAGGCATCTGATAACACGTGAACAAACATCCCTGATGCTTTGAACATGGAAAGGACGCACTCACACAAGTTTGCCGACAAACGCGATAAAAGAGTGAAAATCATGTGTACATGTGGAGCTTCAGTCCGACACCAGGATCATCTGCTGCAAAGTGCCTTGCTTCCTTTCACCACTTCCTGGCCCAGAGTTCTACCTAGACGATTATGACCAGAATGTACATCTGTCTTTGTACATATGTGCATCAACACAGATTCTGTTACTTCTTCTTCTTCTTCATGGGCCGCAACTCCCACATTCACTCATATGTACACAAGTGGGCTTTTACGTGTATGACTGCTTTTACTCTGCCATATAGGCAGCCATACTCCATTTTCGGGTGTGCGCATGGTGGGTAGGTTCTTGTTTCCATGACCCACCAAACTGACATGGATTACAGGATCTTTACCATGTGAATTTGATCTTCTGCGTGCGTATACACATGAAGGAAGGCACAAGCAGGTCTGCACATATGTTGACCTGGGAGATTGGAAAAATCTCCACCCCTTACTCACCAGGCGCTGTTACCAAGATTCAAACCCAGGACCCTCAGATTGAAAGTCCAACGCTAGATTTCATTACAATGTGCAGCATTAGAGGGACCCTCTGAAGGTTGCCTGGGACCTCCTAGACTTACAGCAGAAGAGTCCATGGGACCCCCAAAGAGTTTTTAACATATCAAAAGACCTGCTTCTTGGCTGAGGGGAGAAAGTGTGAGGTGTGGGGCTTATCCACAGGCCCATGCTTTCATGCAATATTCCTCACAACATCAGCACCAACAGATGTGCTGGCAGTTAAAACAAGATCAGCCAGACAGGAGCAGGGGCCTATGTTTGTCAATACAGGCCCACAACTGTGGACCACCAAATCAACTGCTCATGTCTCATTCTGAACTGCACAGCAGTTTGAGCAATATAATCTGGAATGATATTTAAAATCCTATGGTGACAAATACATACATGTGGGATGTCAATTAAAATTATTTAACCTCCAGAGATGCCAACCCCTGTCAAGTGTTTGCAGGAACAGTCAGGAAATTTGGTATGACATTTTGAATTTGGTTGGAACACTCGGACTACAAGCCACATCAGCAAACGTACATTTTATCTACTAGACATACAAACACTTGAGCCTACCTGCAACACAGTGGAACTGCAACAAGAGTCTGTCTGTAATTGTTACATTAGGTCTGTTTTCCACTGTCCAGTCTCTTGTGACCATGCTATGTAGTCGAAAATGAACTCGTCAGAACAATTTTGACGTTGACATAACGTCGGAACAAACTACAGTCAAGCGCAACAAAATACAGAGAAAACATAAAAGTTGGCATCTCTGAACACCAAATACCTGTACGACATGGTTTATGTAACAACATATAACACCAATTACCTGTAGGCGATGTAATTTGTATATAAAAAAAACAATCACACGCAAAATACCTGCAGGAGATGATTAATGCAAAAATCAAGTTAAGCTAAATGCCTGTAGGTGATTTTCGGTAAATCCTGTTATGCCAAATACCCTTTACTGTCTGTAGGTGATAATCTAGTAAAATCATAAGACACCAAGTACCTGTAACTGTAAGAGATGATTTGTGTAAAATTAACTGATGCCAAATACCTGTAGGAGATGATTTCCTTCAAGTGGTTAGTCAGTAGTTTGCCCCCAACGTTCACCCTGCAACACACACACACACACACACACACACACAGATATATGTATAAACAAACACACCAGATAAACATTCACCACAAACACACACCACACAAACACACACACCACACACCAGACACACATATGAACGTGTCAATAACACATAAAACACATAATATTCATAGTCACTGAAGACAAAGAACCGCAGTCATCATTCACTTGGATACTGATAAAGGTACTGTCAGGATGAATATTCTTTTCATAAATATTCCACACTTACATTTCTTTTCATTGAAAACAGAAACAAAACAAAAACTCAGTCTTTGAAACTCGGTCACTCAGCAACTCCCAAAACAGCCTCATTCTGAGATCAGGGATTCCCCAAAAACAACTGTATCCAGTTTCCATGTAACGTTCAGAGACACTGTGAGTCACAGGGAACAAGTGCAGAGCCACACCACAGGCTAAAGAAACAACCTAACCCTGGTGTGAACTGATGTGTGTTACTTGGTTGGCATGATTTGGCTGTTCTCAAATGGACTTCTCCCTGTGGCTTTGGCTTCTCTCAAAATATTCTGTCAATGCACATGGTCTGAGAAGTTAATGGAAAAGAAAAAGCTAGTTCACTTTTTTGTAAAACTCACTTTCTTGAGTTGTTTCACTAACGATTTCAGACTCTTCCTTGAGTTGTGGTGAGGTTTCTGACTTACTTCCCAAGTTAAGGAATAATTTCCGGCCAAACTTTCCAAGTTGTGGAACTGTTTCTGGTCCCTGTCTCACGTCTGTCTCATGTGGAACGAGCTCACTAATGGAGACATGCCTCCAACTGTCACCTCCAAGAAGGGAGGGAAAAAAGTATGATATTAATAGTTTGCAGTGGTGGTGATCTTATTTACAGTGCAGGAACAACCCTTTGCTGTTGTCAGGTGATACTAATCAGAATACACTTTCCAGGTCAAATCAAATCATGGTGCTCAGAGCCTCGCCAACCACAAAGGCCATCTCAAGGCTATCAACCACTCCAATCTTTTCATTCAGAAAGTTAAAAAATCAGTTTATGAAAAAACTGTTGAGCTGAAGAAATACTGAGGACACATACAGACAGCCTTATATGAGGACATTCAAAGAAATGACAGAGAAGCTGAAACTGGAATGTTTTTACATTGCTGAAGTTATCAATCTGCCATTAAAAAGGATGTCTGTAAAGACCATTTTCAATGACAGGTTGCAGAGAAAAGTTTTGACAAAGAAAGTAGCTGATCTCTTAATAAGTTCCTTGCAAAACATCCACATTACAAAATTTCTCTTGACTACATTTTCCACGAGACCCAAACATGTACTACTTTCAAGCAGCAGAACTTTACAACAATGTCTTTGTGAGACTTGTGTCAATCCCATGCTGAAGTTTGAAAAAATCAATAAGAGACTTGTGCCACTGAGACCAAAGAATGTGGGTGAACCAGTAAGGGCAACTCACTGCAAAATGGACATTGACAGATAATGCCCCGAGTGTGGAATACAGAAAGTAGTTGACAAGTGGAAAGAACGTTGTGAAGCTGTCAAAGATGAAATCCACTGATTTCACTGGGAAAAGACAGCCTAAGCAGGAAAAGATCAGGTCCTTAAACATGGAACACTTGGTGAAATCATCGAGGAACTGAAGGCAGAAATGCAAGGCCTGTCAAAATATTTTAAACAGCAAGATGGCAAAGAAAAGAATACCAGGCTCTCTCTTCCATCTTCTTGCATCTCTTCCAAATGAAGCCACTGTTGTCACTTTGGATTTTGCAGAAAATTACCTCTGCAGATTCCAAACAAAGAGCAAAGTGCTCATTGGACCAACAGACAGGTAATGATGCACCCTTGTGTCCTTCAGTATAGAAAATGTGATGGTACTCAGCATAATGCACTATGATGCATTTGTTGATCCCAATGCCAGCAAGTGCAAACCTGACATTCTCAGATTCCATAATGCAACGAAATGTGTAATCGACTCTCTTGACAAACTAGCACATGCATACACTTGCAAAAGTATAAGAAAGCATTGGCGAATCGTGCTCTTTTACAATTCAATTGATCTGGCCATAATAGCTGCCAGGGCTATGTGGGGAAAGAAATTCCCAAAGTATCCTTTTTCTCCAAAGAATTTGAGACTGCGGTTTCTTTTGAAGTGAGCAGAACAGCTTTGTGTGGGTCAGATGTGAAAGCGCCTTGCCACAAAACTGCAGTCCATGCTGGAGACTTCAACCAAGACTTGTCTGGATCACGCTGACACATCCAATGAAGTCATCAGGCAAAAGTAAAATAAAAGACCGGCCTCTGATGTGAGCAGTTCCACCACATCCAGCAACAATGCTGCAACAGCAGCTCCCCCAGCAGAAAAGAGACCCAAAAGCCACCAAGGCATGTGCCTCCTGCAATGACTGGCTTTGCAAAGAACATTCTGTTTGCATATGCCCTAAATGTTCAGAGTCCATGAACATGGAGTGCTTTGTGGTACTCGATGAACATCACTCATAATGTTACAACAGGACTTCAGGTTTGACCAAGGAAGAAGCATCATAGCTTTTGTCATGGACTGATGCTCACCAAGAGTTGTGTCAACTTGATAATATGTGAGATTAGCAGTCTGCACTCTTTTCTTTGGGCCCATTTCTCTTCCACTGTGTCCAGCAGCTTCTCTTTCTTTCTCTGGAGATGTTTGTTCAGATTACCTCTTCCCTTTGTGCACTCGGCTGCAAGTCCCTCCCAGGACTATATGTTCTGTAGTCTGAAGTCAGTGCCAAGTGTTTTTATGTCTGTCTGGCATATCTCTTTGCATCACAGCTGGGGGTGACCAGTGGCTCTCTTCTTGGAGGCATACGGCATCGAAATTCTCCCCCCTTTCCCTACCCACATCTTTTTTTTTCATTTGTTTCAAGTTTGTTATGGGTTGGTGTATAAATATGTATATAAACATGGTTCAATGACTTCATACTGATTTGGTTTTTAGATTGTTTCAAGTTTATTATGGATTGTTGGTGTGTGTGTGTGTCACTGTGTGTGTGTGTGTGTGTGTGTGTGTGTGTGTGTGTGTGTATTGGTTCAGTTTTAGACTGACTCAACTTTGTTATGAAATAATCATGTACACAGGGCTTCTACACCCTTCTCGGACACATTATTTTCTGGAATAAAAAAGTAACAAGGCCAGTAAATGCTTGTTATGTCTCCCCAGAGTTTATGTGTCAAGCATCCATCTACAGGTAGTGTGTTTGGGCATGTGTGCATTCATGTACATGCAGGAAGATTGCGTGCCACAGCTGTTTAAAAGGTGGGCATTCAGTTGCTGCTCGTGCTGCTGTGATGGCAGGTCAGATCAAGTTCATGCTGCAAGTGGGCTTACCATAGAAAGACTGGTTTGCTCCAAGTTATGAACAGCCGTGGCATGAAAACTGCATAGCAAGGCAGTTTTCCTGCCAGGAATGACAATTTTTTACAAACATGTGTTTTTGCATTTTCTGGCTGATACCATGTGCATAGGCATATCAGCAGCCTTGCGCATAATCACTATATATATTGCGCATGCCCTCTGAGTACTCGATCTCGAACAGCTGCTAAAATGTCAAACTAGAATACAATAGATCACAAAAGTTATTGTCTGTGTGTTCAGTCTCATTAGTGTGCTTAACAGGCCACGCCACAAGGTGGCAGCAGTGTGGCAGCGGTTGCCGCATTTGTTAACTGACTGTGAAGGTACATAGCATCTGATCGGCATAGCGTCATTCTGCGTCCTTTGCATTCGTGAGGTTAGGCTTTGCAAAAATGTCGTTCAAACCACCAACATGTTTTGACTTCTTGATGCCTGAACAATGGTCTGCATGGCGTTAACACTTGATCAGATATCATACATGCACAGAACTATCAAAGAAATCTGTTGACATTCAGATTTCTTCCCTGATCTATAGCATGGGCCCAGAAGCAGAGAAAATCTACTCAACGTCTGAGATTCACACAGGCCACAGACCCAACCAGGTTCCACCTGACCATCCTGACACTACATCTGATGATGTGATCAAGATGTTTAACAATCACTTCACACCAAAAGTGAGCATCAATCATGAGTATGCAGTCTTTCACCAACATAGCTTCAAAGTGAAAATGTAGAGACTTACATTCAAATGCTGTATGATCTTGCAGAGCTACACAGATTTTCAAGACAAGGAATCAGCTGTTCATGACAGGCTAGTTGTAGGCTTACTGGATTGAGAGCTATCAGAAAAGTTACAGCTCCAAGCCACACTGACACTCAAAGACACTACCCAGCATGAACTGGTGAAGCAACAGTTGTCTGCTCTGCGTTCTTCATCTGCACACATAGATGCAGTCCATGCATGACGTGGTTCCAGGCGAGGCAGTCATGGTGGTTACTGGGGCAGCACTCATGGCAACACTGGTGGGCTTCGACACAGCAGCAACTCGCATGGTGATACATTTCGTGGCAAACACACAGCAGGTGTATGAAGTGACGTGCTGTTCTGGTGCGTATTCACCCTTCACTTGTAATTGCAATTGTGTGTTTTTAGTGCTTTTTTGTGGTTTATTTCACATATTTCACTCTGGTGCTGTGAAGAGAGGAGGGACGTTACCCTGAAAGCGTAGCCCTTTAGTGTTCCCTCACCAAGTGTTCGCCAGATCTTCTCAGTGTGCCTAAGGATGCTGAGCGGGCCGACTGTGATCAACTGCGAGTCGACTCTCCCATTGTCGTGGGTACCAGACATCCTTAAATTCCCCTTCACATGGTCATCCATATATTATATTAAATATATTAAAATGCCATTAAAATAATTTGTTTTTGTTATCATTTTGCTTTTACTGGACATCATTTGGTGAGTGATACCCCTGAAAAATTGTTGTCGCTCTTGCAAGAAACATCCAACTGCTTCCTGGACATTCAAAACTGGATGACTCGAAATAAGTCACAATTGAACGCGGACAAAACTGAAGCACTGATCATAGGAACTAAACAAAAACTGTCTTCCATCACAATTGACACAATCAAACTTGGCAGTACATCCATCCCTCTTTCCACGTCAGTCAGGAACCTCAGTGTTGTCCTTGACAATACACTGTCCATGCAAAAATTTATCAGTCAGACATGTCAGTCCTGCTACTGTCAACTGCGGCGCATCAGTGCCGTCCAGAAATATCTGTCCACTGACACAACATCTAGACTTGTCGTTTCTCTCATTCTCTCTCGCCTTGACTACTGTAACTCTCTATTGTCTGGTTTGCCTGCTTCATCCATTCAGTCTCTTCAGCGCATACAAAACTCTGCTGCCCGACTCGTCCTCAGAAAGAAAAGATCTGAGCACATCACTCCTCTTTTGCAACATCTCCACTGGCTCCCTGTCTCACACCGAATAAAGTACAAGATCAGCACTCTATGTTATAAATGTATTCACAAAACTGCCCCTTCCTATCTCTGTGGCTGCCTTCACCTCTACACTCCATCTCACTCACTTTCGATCGGCTTCGGATCCACTCTGTTTACGCATACCCAGATCCAAACACTCGACTGTTGGCCGCCATTCTTTCTCGGTCTCTGGACCTTGCGATTGGAATGAACTTCCTCTTTCACTTTGTTAAGTCTCCACTCTCAGCTTTTTCAAGTCTGGCCTTAAAACCCACCTCTTCCCAAAATAGCCTCCCTTGCCTGCCCTTCCTTGTCTTTAGTTTCTACAGTTTTAGAGTTATGCATGCGTGTGAATGACTGGTGCGAAAGCGCTTTGATTTGTCTCTGCACAAGATTCAGCGCTATATAAATACTATTATTATTATTATTATTATTATTTTGCATGTTGGCTGTACACGTCTGCCTTTTTGTGTTTTCTTCATGAATATTTTAATAATTCATGTATTTTGCACAGTAATGATCTTGTCAGAATTGCATCTAGTAAGATTCACATTTCCTTTGATTTAAAATCACAAAATATATATAGGAACAGGCAGTTTAATATAAAAAAACAATAATAATAATAAACACTGAATTATTCCCCGTTATCAAGGCATCAGGTAAAAACCGTTGACCAATTAAACTTAAAACGTATACAGCTGAACTTAGCAGCCCTTCTATATTAAGTACACCAAATTACATGTTGATAGGACATCATTTAGCTTAGCTAGAGGATTTGGTTTATAAGTACTAGGTTTTCATGAGTTGCCTGAAAGCAGGCTCAGGCTGACAGTGTGGTAAGGTAAAGGCAGCATCAGTCACAATAGCGTTAAGCACAATTGTCAAAACTATATTTTCTTCACATAGCTAAATTCAGTCAAAGTGGTACAAAGAGGATAGCAAAAAAATGTCCAAACATGCTGAGTAATTTTTTTTTTTTTTTTTTTTTTAACAAAGAAAAACAACATCCACAATAAAACAAAACCATCCAGACACAAAACAACAGGTAAACAAACACAAACAAACAGATGGTCCACCTGCAGACAGCATCACGGAGTTTCTTCCCCTTGCAGTAGGGCACGATGTGGGTGAAGGAATAACCTGAGTCAATCAGCAAGGTACACAGTGGGCTCTCCATGTAGCGGTACTTGTAGCGGTACTGACTCAGCTCTGGCGCTGTCATCACCACACAGCACTTCTGATCAATTCACTGTCAGCTCCAATCAATTCATTCAGTTTTGATCAACAGTTCATTGTCAGTTCTGACCAATTCATTGATCATTTCATTATCAATTCTGATCATTTCAGTGTCAATTCTTATCAATTTCTTTGTCAATCTAATCATTTCATTATCAAGTCTGATCAACTTATTGTGAATTCTGATCTGTACACTCAGTTCTGATCAACAGTCAGTTTTGATTAACTGATTGTCAGTTTTGATCAACTGTTACTTTTGATCAATTCATTCACAGTTCTGATCAGCTGACAGTTCTGATCAATTCATTGTCAGTTCTCATCAGCTGACAATAAGTTCTGATCAATTCACTGTCAGGCCTGATCAGCTGTCAGTCAGTTCTGATCAATTCATTGGCAGTTATGATCACCTGATAGTCAGTTCTGATCAATTCATTGTAACAACTGACAGTAAGTTCTGATCAATTCACTGTCAGTTCTGAGCAGCTGACAGTAAGCTCTGATCAATTCATTGTCAGTTCTGATCAATTCACTGTCAGTTCTGATCATTTCATTGTCAGTTCTGAACAGCTGTCAGTCAGTTCTGATCAATTCATTGTCAGTTCTGATCAATTCATCGTCAGTTCTGAACAGCTGACACTCAATTCTGATCAATTCATAGTCAGTTCCAATCAGCTAATTCTGGTGGTCGTGACACCACTCATCTGTTCTGGTCAATTCATTCTGATGCTGTTAACAGCACTTTTCAATTCTTATTGACTAATTCTTGTGGTCTCTACGACACATCAAATCTGACCAAGTCACCATCAGTTCTGAGGAAACCATTCTGGTGCTTTCCACAGCATACATCAGTTCTGATCAATCGATTCTGGTGAAGTCCACAGTCAATATCAGTTCCAATCAATTCAATCTGGTTCTGTCAACAGCACTAATCAACTCTGATCAACTGATTCTGGTGCTTTTTACAACACACATTAATTCTGACCAAGTCACTATCAGTTCTGATCAACCTATTCTGGTGCTTTCAACATCACACATTGGTTCTGATCTGGTAAAATATGTTACTGCAACACATACTGCTACACCTAAAGGTATACTTAAACTGAATCATCTCAAACAATGTTACTGCTATTTATGCCATTACACCTGGAAATGACTGATACTCTTCAAGCAACTTAGGTCACATGATGTAAGTTAACTCAAACATGTTCTCACTAAACATACCATTAAACCTGTGGATGGATTTTAACTGGTACTCCTAAAAAAAGAAATGTTATTGTTATCACTACACATACCGTTACACCTGTAGATGGATTTGAACTGGTACTCCTCAAACAACACCTCCGTCATGGCTTCCTGAATGGACTGGAAGTTGAAGAATGGCTCCGTCACAATCAGGGTGGTCTCCCCAAACTCCACCTGGACACCAGTTGTCCAACAGAACACACTGATAATATTCACTGAGATGCAGCTCAAATCAAATCAAATCATATCTATACTGATGTCGCTTAGTACATGGTGTCCTAAGTATGTTTAATCAGAACAGGCACCACCGAACACCACCGAAGTGACTCAGCAGCAATGCAGTGTCTCCTCTGGTGGGTGGCCTCCTGGTGACTGTCAGCACTGGGACTGAGACAGACGAACCCGGGTGTGGCCGTGTATGGGGGACTCAGAATGAGCGGTGTGGGAGCAATGCCACTGAAACTGCAGATGATGGGGCAGCAAAAAAAAAAAAAAAGACAACGACAAAAAAGAAAACAAAAAAACTGATGTTTATGAAAGAAACAATAAAAAAAATAAGTCAGATTGACATATATATGCATACAGCCTACAAGTCACCAAACTGAATATATAGAAATCAATTAATACAAATGATACATAACTTTAGGAGACAAAAAGGGAGGGAGAGAGATAAGGGAGTCTTGATGAACAACTTACACGACAGCAATCTTTGCCAAACATATGATCCCATACTTGTCTCTCAATGTCCCAGTTGACCAGGTAGCCCTGTAACAAGCAAATTGTGTCTGTTAATGTGCACATCTCCATGTCAATGTCTGCATGTTTATCTGTACCAAGTGTGTGTGTGTGTGTGTGTGTGTGTGTGTGTATGCATGCATGAGAGAGAGAGAGAGAGAGAGAGAGAGAGAGAGAATGAATGAATGAATGCTTAATGCATTTCGGCCATGGGCACATATACATATATTGGGAGTTTGGGGGAAGGAGGGTTAATAAGCAATTAACGAAAGATATTACACCAACAAACAGCAAACAGAACTCACCAAATTACATCAGTTTCACTTACACAATATGAATCAATTTTGTGTAAGACATACATGAGCAGATAACTTGCAGACAGTATCACATCAATCTGTAATCAGGGTTGAGTCCCTAATACTCATCATTTTCATGTTACCTCAGAAATAACCTTATTAACCTTTGGTGAACACAAAAAAAGAAAAAGGCAACAACAATTCAAATTCTTTGGCCTTCAAGGAAACACAGTCTTCTTTTCATAGCAAAGAAAATAAACTTCAAAACAACATGACTGATATTTTCATTCCTACCATCTATAATATAAGCCTGTGAAAAGGAATATCATACAAATTTTCTAGAAATTTCTTCCGAAGGTTGGTATATAAGGGACAATTATAAATGAAATGATGTTCATTTTCAATTGCCTTTCCGCAAACATTGCACATTCTTTCCCTTGGATTCTCACTGTAGCAATGCAAGTTACTGTTCAATGCTAACACACCAAGTCTAATTTGTGCCAGTACCACTCTAAAGCTAAATAAACTGACGGACTGTAAATATATTTCATTTCCATAGACATGTTTAAATGATGTGTACAAATCATACCTGTTGCTGTCTCTTATTGCTGAAGACCATTCTTGTAAGTACATATCAATTAAACGCTGTTAGAGAACCACTAAGAATTCTCTACAATGTTCAGCATCCTGATTGCTCCATACCAAAGAAAATCCAGTTCTGCATAACATTTGGCATATCTCAGTCACCCAGCATTTTCTGTTGTTCTGATCCTTTGCTTGCATTATCAAATAGGCTTGCTTTGGCAATCTGTGTTGTTCCATCTGAAGGAGACGAAACCAATATTTTACCATGAGAGAGAGAGAGAGTACTCATGTTTGTCCTTCAATGATGCAGACTTACTAGAGTGACTTTAGATGCACTCATGTGTGTGTGCTTGTGTATGTGTTGTGTAAACATATGTGTGAGTACATCATGTCTTTGGGTGTAATTTCTATTTACTTTCACTGGAGTGAATTTAGTCTCTGTGTGTGTGTGTGTGTATATGTATATATATATATATATATATATATATATATACGTGTGTGAGAGAGAGAGCGAGAGAGAGAGAGTGTGTGTGTGTGTAAGTGTCCAGCTGTGGACATCAAAAGGACCTTTTGGAAGGGCAGAAGGTAGTAAAGACTGGACAGGTCTTTGCATTCCTCAATCTGGTCGCCAACAAAAATCCTTGTGCGCACATTTTTTGCTTTCATGACACAGTTGGGGATAATCCTGCAAAACACAAAAATACCTGCAATGTAATTTCATATAAACTGACAATGCTAGTAACCATACTCATGTTTACATTTGCAATTGGAAGTAAAGAACAAAGAGAAAAGAGGGGCAACTTCTGTTTTGTTAATCTTATGAATGTGTAGGTAGATGCCCTCGCAATGAATGCATTAAGCTGTTGATGAAGCTTTAACTACTTCTATGGGGTGAAGGTCCCATCCCTGCTCTGAGAAAGGAGGATATGCTGCACTGTTCATGTGGGAATGGATCTTGCTGTGTTCTTGGTCATAACACATGCTAGAAAAAAAAAGTAGATTTCATGTGAAAATGTTGTTGAGTACAAGTTTCCATCCATTTATAAACAAAACATCTCCAGAATGCTAGGGAATCTGAAGATGTTAATAGTTGTTTCTTCTATTTATCATCCTGAATGTCAACAAAGGTTACTGCATATAGAGCAGTCCAGTAGGTTAGTGCAAACAAAGCTGCATGAACACAACAAATTAGTACTGTAATACACAGGACATATCAAAAGCTACAGACCAACAGGAGGAGTTTGTATTATACTCCATGTTTGGTGTTAAATATACTTACCATGTCAAACTGATGCAAACTAGGCCTATTGGTTTGCTCTGCTTGGCCAAATTTCGCGCGGCTAACGGTGAAAAGACGGGCCCACCCGCTCTCAGCCAATCAAACGCCTCTAAAAACTATAAGCGCTTAATCATTCCGTGGCCATGAACAAAAATGCCCCATGAGAACCACGGCGGAGACGCGGGGACGGACGGGCGGGCATTCGAGTTTGACATGGTAAGTATATTTAACACCAAACATGGAGTATAATACAAACTCCTCCTTTTGGTGTCATATACTGTACCATGTCAAACTGATGCAGAATTTAAAGCAAATGGAGGAGGGCAACGCCTACTGGTTCATATGGGGAGCCCTTGTAACTGAGACGGCAGTGTTAGCCGCGACAAAGGAAATCCCCTTGGAACCGTCAGCCCTGGTCATACGGAAATTCCTGAGGTAGAAGTTGATGAAGGGATTCTCAGACCACCAGAAGGCTGCCTCCAAGACATGCTGCGTTGGCACTGAGTGCTGGAAAGCAGCCGAAGTAGCTATGGCCCGCACTTCGTGTGCTCTGGGATGAAGACAGCTGATATCCCTGTGTGCATGAGAGTAGGCTCTACGAATGACTTGGGAAACCTGGCGGGAAATGGTGCCTGCAGCGATGTCTTTCTTGTAATTCTCATTGAGGGAGATGAGCAGACACCTCTGAGAAGAACGCCTATGGCGAGACCTATCCCAATAATATTTGAGACACCGAACAGGACAGGTGCCTATCCTCATCTTGGGCAAGAATATCAGACAAAGGTCTGACTCTCAGAGAGGGGGAAGGAACCTCAGGGTCTTGGTTCTTAGCCAGAAACTCTGGAAGGAAACGAATAGTGATGGAACCATCTCTGTGGAAGGCCAGATCTTGTGGCATTCCACTAAGCCCATGCAGCTCACTTCTATGACTGCCTGTGGCCAGCCACAGAAGGAAAGTGGTCTTGAGGGTGAGGATGTCAAAAGGAATAGTCCCCAATGGTAGGAAGGGCTGTTTTCGAATGAAATCCAGCACCAGGAACAAGTCCCAGAGGGGCACTCTTCTGGGGTCTCTAGCTTCCTTCAGAGGGGCACCCCTAGCCACCTCTCTGAGCAGGCAATCCGCTTCCAAGGCGGAACCACCTAGCTGTTTGCAATGTGGTACAGAAGGCAGACCTGTACCCTCGCCCAGAACTAGCAGACAGGATGAACCGAGGAGCAGAGAGCCAGAAAGTTGGCCAGCTGCATGCTCGTAAGGTTCGTAGGGGTAATGCCCTGAGCTGTACACCACCGCAACCATTTCTTCCAGCGAAAGTCATACAAAGTCTCCGTTCCCTGCCTCCTTGCTCTGGTGACTATGGAGAGGAGGTCAGAGGAGGCACACCCCTGGGTCAGCACAGCCGACACAGAGGCCGACCGAGGGGTCGAGGACTTCAATGGTGATGCTGACAGTTCCGACCGCACAGCAGCCATGCGTGCTGGTGGAGCAGTTGAGGATTGGAATGCGGAGTGCCTGAGCGAGGCTGCCTCAGCAGATGAGATTTGGTTTCAAGTTCCAGGGGTGGGAACATGTGTCAGGGACTGAAGGTCCGGAAACCAGGTCTGGACTGGCCATTTCGGCGCAATGCGGATCAGCTGCGGGTGTTCCAATCTGTCTTTCCGTATCACCTTGGACAGAATTGGAAAGGGAGGAAACGCAGAGGCAATCAGACTGCTCCAATCTAGAGAGAGAGCATCCACTGCCCACGCTTCTGGGTCGGCAACCGAAGAGACGGAAGTGGGAAGTCTCTTGTTGAACAAGGTCCACCATCGGCCGAAACCACTGTTCCCACACCCCCTGAAGGCTGTCCTTGTCCAGGGTGCACTCTGTGCGTATGACACTCTTGGACCTGCTAAGAGCATCTGCCAAGAAGTTGGTTTTTCCTGCTCAGCGTCTCGCTGAAAGTGCAATGCCCTTGCTGTGGCACCAACGGAGGAGAGCCTCAGTCCGCATGGAGAGGTCTGCCAAGTGCGCTCCCCCCATTTGTTCACATAACATGCGACCGTCGTCTTGTCCGTGAACAAGCGGATGGTCTTGGCAGTGGCCTCCCCCATGAAGTGCAGGAGAGTCCTGCGAACTGCCTCCAGTTCCAGAACATTGATGTGGCACAGGCGCTCCTCCGGGGACCAAGTCCCTGCTGCATAGAGTGAGTCCATGTGGGCTCCCCAGCCCAGGGAGGAGGCGTCTGTGAAGAGTGCCACCTGAAGAGTAGGTGGGGCTAAGGGCACCCCCTGTGTCCGAAGGGGGGTGATTAACCACTCTGATGTCACCTCGAGGAACCACTCGCCCAGACATACCTGGGTATCCCATGGCTGAGTGCTCTGGGACTGGCGTAACCTCAGTGCCCTCTGGAGAGGGCGCTTGAGAACCCTGTCCAGGGGAATGAGAGGTGCCGTGGACTCCATCATGCCCAAGAGGGAAGAAAGTGTCCACGCTGTATCTTGGGAGGAGTGGCGCCAGTGGCTGAGGAGGCCTGCCAGACGGTCCCAGTGATCTGGCGCCAGAGAGACTATCATAGACCGCGTGTCGAATCTCATCCCTAAGAAGTCGAAGGACTAACGTGGGGACAGATCGCATATCTGCTGGTCCATGAGGAAGCCCCGTTGGGAGCAAAGGTCTAGAAGTCTGGCAGTATGACTCAGGCACAGGGCCTGCGACTGGGCCAGGATAAGCAAGTCGTCCAGGTACACACAGAGACAAATGGATTCCGAGCGGACGATGGACACCAATTCCCGCAGCACCTTGGTAGACAGGAAAGGGGCAAGGGACAGACCAAATGGGAGGGCCGGGAACTGGAACCCCTTGTCCCTCCACACGAACCTCAGGTACCGACGGGATGCCGAATGGATGAGTATATGAAAATAAGCATCTTCCAGATCGATAGAGGTAGGCCAATCACCTTGTTGGATGGTCTCCCGAATCTGTGCCTGTGTGTCCCTCTTGAATTTGATTTTGGGGAGGAATTTGTTGAGGGGGGACAAGTCCAAAACTGGTCTCCACCCTCCCGAGACCTTTGGAATCACCAACAACCAGCCGTAAAAACCGGGGCCCGGGTCCGAGAGTTGAGATATAGCCCCATGAGGAGTGGGTGCGATATCTCTTTTTCTAGGACGCTCTCCTGCTCCGTCGAGCTGGGCACCTAAGGAGGAGGAGTGGATCTTAGAGGGGGGAGGTCCTCCACCCAAGACAGCATGTACCCAGACTCTAGCACCGACATAATCCCGTCGTTGAGTCCCAGAGCACACCACTGATGTGCATGCCGGGACAAGTTTCCTACTTGGAGGGGCTGAACGACTGGTGGTGCTGAATCGGGGCCCAGTCATTGGGGGTGCTGCCTTCTGGCCTTGGGCATGGCCAGTCGGCTTGGACGGACATAAGGTGGTTTATTCCTCTGACCCTGATTCAGCACACGCTGCCTTGACAGGCGGCGTGGTATATGGAGGGGCCCTGGTGGCCGGCCTCTTCAATGGCATAGAACCCTGGAGCCCATGAGAGGTGTGGGCCAAATATGAGGCCACCTCCCTGTTTGTCCCTGCCCTGTGGCTGACAAAATGGGGCGGGAACTGGCCGAAGAGGGAGTGCTGCTGTGCTGGGATGGACCACAGGGCAGCCCTCTCCTCCACAGGAATGTTAGAGAGGCTGAAAATGGCATCACGCCGCGCTAGCACAGTACTGAAGTGAAGGCTGGTAGCTGTGTCTGCAGCTGCCGTGAGACCAGATGCTACCCTATTGCCAAAAGCGTGTAACCTCTGGTCGGTGAAGAGGCCCGGCGGGACTGAGGAAGGAGACCCCTTGTCCTGATTAACCGGACACTGTTCCCACAGGTCATTGGCCCTGTGAAGGAACGTGTCGAAGGTGTACGCCGTGGAAACCTCGAGGGGGCAGCGGCGGGCCAATTTGTCCCACTTTGCTAACGTTTTAAAGTATAGGTTAGCTGAAGTGGGGAAGGTGGTGCGCTGTGAGACCAACATCCTGTCCTGTGCGGAGGGCTCTGCTCCGCTGTAGGCAGGGTGGTCCTGTGTGTACCAGGACCACACCCCTCCCTTGGAGGAATCTTAAAGAAACTTTCCCGGGGAAAAGGCGCCCGGGGCAGAGAGGGACTCCCTGCCTGGAGGAGGGATGGAAGCAGCACCCCTGACAGTGCGGGCTGGCTTATTAAGCCATACCTGCACCATTTCTGGCACTCGAGTTGCCTTGTGGTTCTGGAGTTAGAGTCACATGGCGTAAGGAGGGTCAAGGGTAACAAAGTAGCCTGAGGGACTGATTCGGCATACGTGACCCTATTGGGGAGGGTCAGTTGGAGCTCGGCAAAGTCCGAGTTTGGTTCAGGCTGGTCCCTAGGGAGGCATGGGCTCAATCTGTCCCCCCTGGGATGTGGGCGAAGAGTGTTCATCTGCTTGTTCGTCCTCATCCGAAGACAGGGGCTCCCACTCTTGTTCGCAGTCCATCCCCTGCTGGGTGCCATCCCAAGTGGATGTACCCACTGGGGCGTCCTGTGAGCTGTGGTCAGCCCAGCGGGATGAGCTGGGACGATCCCGAGCCGGGACCATGGCCGCCACTGTTATGTCCTTGACACCTGAAGCGGGTGGGGAGCGTGTGGACCGTAGGTCCAACCATGCTTGGGATGGTGGGTGCCACACCTTTTCAGAGAGGGCGCCCCTGGATGCAAGAGTGACCCACGAGTGCTGTGTGGGGACAAACACCCACTCATCTCACTGTAGGACCGAGGGCTGGGCAGGTGGGGACTGCCGGCTTCGCCGGGCCGAGTAGGGCCCTTGAGCAGCCGTCGGTCCTGACAAGGAGGCCGTTGTGACCGTGGAGGTCACCTGTGGGTTGACAGAGGCCCGATTTGTGGACAGAGTGGCAATATTGGTCGAGGAGCTCGACCTGACCGACAAGAAGTCGATCCCACTCGTCGGGGCTGTGTGTGTCACCCTGTGAGATGTGCTGGGTTGGGTCCGGTGGGGAGCGGACAAGGGGCTGGCCCTTGGTGCTCCCGGCAACCCAGTGTGCACCCTAGGTGCACCCCAGTACGGGTAGAATGGGGGTAACCACCCGTGGGCACCAGCCATACTGTGACCCGAACCCCAAGGGTCACTGGTGCGTTGACCTCCATGAAGGGAACAACCTGGCCAAGTCGGAGGGAGGTCAGGTCCGACTTGGGTGTCAGTCCCGCCCGAAGACGAGCGGGCTGACTGCCCGGAACCGCCTGACACGCACGGGCCTCCCCCAGCAGGGGAGACCGGCCGGATAGCGGGAAGACCTGCAGAGCAGGTTGCCACGCGCCCCGAATCCCCTCCCGTGGGGAGACTGGGGTGGCTTGGTCCGGGGTGGGCAAAGTAGAGATCCCCCCCCGGAACCAAATTTTTCTCCCCCCCCAAAAGGAGGTGGGGGAGGGGGGTCGACAGAGAAGGGAGGAGGGGGAACAACAATGGGGCACGTGAGGGCCGTCTCCGAGTGGGGACCCGGGTAATGGCCAGGCGCGGCCTCCCCTTGGGAGTCCGCGCCTAGCTGCGAGTCCCCACAGCACGGAGATGACTTGCCATTCACCCTTCTCCCTGCCTCGCGCTGGGACACCTCGGGAGGCGACACTCGTACCTCTTTCCCCCCGGTCCCCTTCATGACCGTTTTACTGGTACGAACGTCGCCTCCGCGATCAGCGTCTAACGACGCATCGCCGCGGTCCTTATCAGGAGGAATCATGAGCTCCGGGCCTGGGAGAGTCTCTTACCGAGTCTCAATCCCAGCATCATGATTCCCTGCCTTCGTGGTATGGCACACGAGGCATGGAACCCGCGCTTAGGCACCCAGCGAAAATCCGACCCCCAACAGAGAAAGGAAAGACAGGATCGACTTAGAGGCAGAAAAAATCGAACGAATCGAGGGTGCCGAGTCGAATCGAGTACACAGAATGTAAGAATACAATAAACACAAGCCGCATGCAACAAAATAAGGCCAAAAGGATACGCTGAATAGCCGAAAAAAGCGTAAGACGAGACAGAGCGTAAACCTGACAAGATGGCGTGGAGAGCCTTGGCCAAAGGAATGATTGAGCGCTTATAGTTTTTAGAGGCGTTTGATTGGCTGAGAGCGGGTGGGCCCGTCTTTTCACCATTAGCCGCGCGAAATTTGGCCAAGCAGAGCAAACCAATAGGCCTAGTTTGTATCAGTTTGACATGGTACAGTATATGACACCAACTACACTTTTAGATGCTAGAACTGCTGCTGCTGCTGCCGCCGCCCTACACACAAGTAAAAGAACCCACAGCAAATTAATCTTAAATCTCTGCAAAATGAAAGGTGCTAATGCCTGACCTTTGCATAACCCACCGGGCTGATCAGACCTTGAGAAAAAAAAACAAAAAAAACCACACACACACACACACACTTGCATCCATATGGATAAAATAGAACCAAACCGAAAATCTGAAGAAGAAAAAAGGAAAATGTTCTGTCGTGACAAACTTTCCCGAAGAGAGCTGCATAAATTTCTTACAGAGAAACCTGTTGTGATGAGAAAATAATGTGATGCAACAGAACCCGAAACCCTGCGCTGAAAACATCTACTTGTCGACTTGAGTTTGAAAACATGAACACAACACAGAACACTGGCTCAATGAACGAGTTAAAAGTGATGTTCCTATTGGACTAAACATTTTATTTGCCTAAGGTATTAGTGTGTGGGATTCACAGGTATGCGTATTCTGGATTTCAAGCTAGCTGATACGTACCTGGCTTCTTTGTCTGAAGAAAAGCCAACTTTGGCTGTTCCCGCTCCATTGTCGAGCACGAGGGTCGCCATATTTTTAAGCAGACAACTCTCAACTGTAGGTGGTGGTGGCCTCCCTTGGGTCGTGCGCTCTCTCGTTCTCTCTCTCTCTTCTACTAATAATAATCACAGCATTGGAGTAATACACACACACACACACACACACTCGCATGCGAACACAAGTAATTTCTTTTCCCTCCTTCGATTTTTTTTTTACCCTCGTCTAATATCACTTGTGAAAAGACGTTAAACAAAAGAACGAACGAACATGCCTCTGTGTTGGTAATTCACCATCTTGTTTAGTATTTGAGCATGGTTCTTTTGGTTCATGGCAGTTGGGCAAGAAGACATGGAGTTGATTTTGCTATTACAGCTCTCAGCTAGTGTTTCCTGAGGAGCATATCCAGGGAAATGTTATATCATATCATAATGTCCTGTTTTAGCGTCCCAAATTATTGCACTTGTTGGTCAGTTACATTTTTGACTCGCGTAAACAAAGTGAGTCTATGTTTTAACCCGGTGCTCGGTTGTCTGTGTGTGTGTGTGTGTGTCCGTGTGTCTGTGTGTCCGTGGTAAACTTTAACACTGAAATTTTCTCTGCAAATACTTTGTCAGTTGACACCAAATTTGGCATAAAAATAGGAAAAATTCAGTTCTTTCCAGTCATCCTGTTTAAAACAATATTGCACCTATGGGATGGGCACCAAAAAAAATAAAAGAAGAATCCTAATTATATGCAAACTGCATTTACTGTTATATATATATTTTTTGTATTCTCTAAACTTGGCACTTTGACCTCTTATTCTGACACAACAACAAGAGGAGTCATTATTATCATTTTTTGTTCAAACAGGAACTTCTTTTGCTAAGCATGGAATTTTTATTTATTTTGCAAACGTTTTGGTGCAGATAGTAAAAAAGGGAAATTACTCTGTAATTAATGCTAGGGGACTTAATTTATCACAAGTGAGTCTTGAAGGCCTTGCCTCTCTAGTCATGATTTGTGGGACCAAACCGGAAAAAGCAAGATGGTGGCACGCTAGTTTAGTGTCTGAATCCGCATCAAAGTAAAATAACTTACAAAATAACTTGAGAGTCGAAATCCACTGAAAATGGGTTATAACATCCACTAATCAGTGCTAATATCGTTTCATACATGCACAAAATGTGCCGTAAAATAGGTTCCAGAATTTAGGGTGCTAAAATGCAGTTACTGTATCAGAAGAAATGGGCTCGTCACTAGTCTAAAACTTGCGTGCATGGTTGTGACTAGTGGTAACATGTGTGTACATGTACTAGGATATATATATATATATGTGTGTGTGTGTGTGTGTGTGTGTGTGTGGTGTCAGTGCCAGTGTGTGTGTGTGTGTCAGGTCACCCGTGAGCAAGGTGCACACATGCGCTTGTATTTTTACGGCCGCCGGCGTGCGTCACTGAGTGGTGGGGGCGTGGCAGGTTGAGACTCGGAGAGGGGAGACTGTGAGCGGCCGCGGCACTTCGGTGCCGCCGGGAGAGAGATACAAATATTTCAAGAATGTGATTTTACTGGGGCGATAATTATCTAGTGTGCTCTTGTTTGCTGTTGATGATTAAGTAGTGGACACGGCAGTTTTATGTATCCGCCATGACTCACATTTACATTTGTTTAGTGTATCTGTTAAAGTGGACCTGGTAATGGTAAAAGAAGATAGCCTCGGAAGAAATGGCGGGTCTCTGTCGGCATAAGAATTATTTCGAAAAGAATGATACTCAGTGAAGTGATGAAATAAAACGACAGGACAATTTTACGTTGATTCAGTGTTCGTCGAAGATTTGATTGTATGCCAATACAAGCCTTAATTGAGTGGAAGAATGAATGAAGATCTTTCAATTCTGGATATTCAAGTTATCAGTTCCGATAGAAAAGACCATATTGAAAAACTGAATATATGTGGTGATTTCTTTTATAGAAGTATGATTTATGACTAGGGTTTGGATTGTTTTTTCTTGGGAACACGTAAAAATGAGTTCAGCACGGCAGGCACCGAAAAACATTTTAAGACTGCAGTCTACTTCAACTTGAGTTCATTCCTGGGGGGGTGGAGGGGGGGACGGGCCACGGTAACCTTCTCAGGCTCGGACTTGCGGACAAACTTAAAGCCGGAGATCGAGACGCCGCATCGGCGACTCTGTGTGTGTGTGTGTGTGTGTGTGTGACTGATGTGGATACAAAGTCACAAAGATATACAACCAGCCTCGATCGCTCAGTGTCAGCTATCCTTTTGGTGGAAAAGGTGTAACTCAGTGTGTCACAGAATGTGCTTCTGTATGCTCCTGTCATAAACTACCTGGCATGGATTGGTTGGCCCCCGTTTACCTGCCTCATGTTACTTCATGAAAAAGCTGTGATATCAACATCGTGAAAAAGCTGTGATACCTACATCGTGAAAAAGTTGTTATAGCTACTTCGTGAAAAAGTTGTTATACCTACATCGTGAAAAAGCTGTGATACCTACATCGTGAAAAAGTTGTGATAGCTACTTCGTGAAAAAGTTGTCATACCTACATCGTGAAAAAGCTGTGATACCTACATCGTGAAAAAGTTGTTATAGTTACTTCCTGAAAAAGTTGTTATACCTACATCGTGAAAAAGTTGTTATAGCTACTTCATGGAAAAGTTGTTATACCTACTTCATGAAAAAGCTGTGATACCTACATCGTGAAAAAGCTGTTATACTAGTATTTCATGAAAAAGCTGTGATACCTACATCGTGAAAAAGTTGTTATAGCTACTTCATGAAAAAGTTGTTATACCTACATCGTGAAAAAGCTGTGATATCTACATCGTGAAAAAGTTGTTATAGCTACTTCATGGAAAAGTTGTTATACCTGTAAAAAAAAATTGTTTTGTGAGTGTGGTTCAGTTCTATTCCAAGAGAGAGAGAGAGAGGGGAGGATATAGGATCAACTAATCATGCACTCACTCACTCTCTCCTCACACCAATAGCAGGGCCACATGGAGTGGTTTTTATAGAGTGTTTACTTTACAATACAGCACACAGTAAAAAGTTCACCCTACACCTAAAGCAGCACCTATAAGCAGCACACAGCCCAACAGGGATTTCCTTGCTCCTCACATCACTGATCAGTCAGTCACCCTGTGTCAGTCAGTTCTTCTGGGAGACAGCTAAGAACTGGCTGTGCTGACTGGTTTTATCCCTTCCCACAACATACTGTGCATACTAATGCAAGCTACAGCACTCACTCCCCCAACTAGTTGAACTGAAATAACCAATCTTTGCTTGTCCTAGTGACGCTATGTGAATGACTGACAGATTCACTGCTTAATCCCAGTTCGTCCAATTCAACAGATTGATCTGATTCGCTACAATTCAACCCACTTGTCTATACACATTCTATGATGACAAGTTCACCCGTTTACGTCACAAAGAGATTGGGGAGACAGGACAATACAACTCTCGGCATGTTAGCCGGCTTGATCAAAGTCCGCATTAGCATAATTTTCCCTAGTTTACGTTCCGAAGTCCCGCCATCTACGTCGGCTGCGTTCGTGGAAGGGGAGATGGGGAACGACTTGAAAGACAGGCCGCCACACGGGATGTTCTGCTCAGCACGGGGATTGCGGCAGACGTCACATAACCGCACGTGTTTCAACGACTGGGGCGGGTGATGCGGTGTCGTGGACCAAAGGCGCCGACTAGGGAGTGGGGGGTGCGGGAGGGTGGAAGGAGGGAGGGTGGCGCAGGTATCGGCGCGACCTCGAAGACTGGACTTTGGAAAGAGCAGGAAGGGAGATAAGAAGGAGGGGGGTGGGGGGGGCTGAAGGGATGGGGAGGGAAAGGGACAGAGTGTGGGTGGTGGGGGTGACACTGCTGGCACAATATAACATACCTACTTCGTGAAAAAGTTGTTACAGCCTAACAACTTCATGAAAAAGTTGTTATACCTACATTGTGAAAAAGCTGTTATACCTACATCGTGAAAAAGCTGTTATAGCTACTTCATGAAAAAGTTGTTATAGCTACTTCATGAAAAAGTTGTTATACCTACTTCATGAAAAAGCTGTGATACCTACATCGTGAAAAAGCTGTTATACTAGTATTTCATGAAAAAGCTGTGATACCTACATCGTGAAAAAGTTGTTATAGCTACTTCATGAAAAAGTTGTTATACCTACATCGTGAAAAAGCTGTGATACCTACATCGTGAAAAAGTTGTTATAGCTACTTCATGAAAAAGTTGTTAAAGCTACTTCATGAAAAAGTTGTTATACCTACTTCATGAAAAAGCTGTGATACCTACATCGTGAAAAAGCTGTTATAGCTACTTCATGGAAAAGTTGTTATACCTACTTCATGAAAAAGTTGTTACAGCCTAACAACTTCATGAAAAAGTTGTTACAGCCTAACAACTTCATGAAAAAGTTGTTATACCTACATCGTGAAAAAACTGTTATACCTATTTTATGAAAAAGTTTTTATACCTACTTCATGAAAAAGCTGTGCTGTTATACCTACTTCATGATAAAGCTGTTATACCTATTTCATGAAAAAGCTGTTATACCCACATTGTGAAAAAGCTATTATACCTACATCATGAAAAAGCTGTTATACCCACTTCATGAAAAAGTTGTCATACTGACCTTCATCATCAAAAAGCTGCTGTACCCACTTCATGAAAAAGTTGTCATACCTACATCGTGAAAAAGCTGTTATACCCACTTCATGAAAAAGTTGTCATACCTACATCGTGAAAAAGCTGTTATACCCACTTCATGAAAAAGTTGTCATACCTACATCATGAAAAAGCTGTCACAGTCAGTTGTTATACCTACTTCATGAAAAAGTTGTTATAACTACTTCTTCGTGAAAAAGCCGTTATACCTACATCATGAAAACGTTGTCATACCTACATCACCATGAAAAAGTTGTTATACCTACATCGTGAAAAAGTTTGTTATGCCTCGTTTCGTTTATTTATCTACAGTCTGTTCATCCAAGATGATGATATTAGAATAAATTTGTTATGCCTACATCGTGAAAAAGCTGTTATACCTACATCGTGAAAACGTTTGTTATGCCTACATCGTGAAAAAGTTGTTATACCTACATCAGTCGTGAAAAAGTTGTTATACCTACATCAGTCGTCAAAAAGTTGTTATACCTACATCGTGAAAAAGTTGTTATACCTACATCAGTCGTGAAAAAGTTGTTATACCTACATCAGTCGTGAAAAAGTTATACCTACCTCGTGAAAAAGCTGTTATACCTCAGTACATCGTGAAAAACTGAGCTGTTGTACCTACTACTTCGTGAAAAAGCAGTTGTTATACCTACATCGTGAAAAAGCTGTTATACCTACATCGTGAAAAACTGGGTTGTTATACCTACTATTACTTCGTGAAAAAGTTGAGGACGGTTTGACTATCGCCGGTTATATGACTCAGTGAGAAATCATCAAAACGCATAGCAACCAGACCAGTGGCCGCATTCGCGCACATGCGTGTGTGTGTGTGTGTGTGTGTGTGTGTGTGTGTGTGTGTGCGCGCGCCAAGTGTGTGTGTGTGTGTGTGTGTGTGTGTGTGTGTGTGCTGCCGCAGGCCGGGCTTATCAGTTATTGTCCTGTAAGTATGTTGTTGTTTTTTCATTATATTCTTCAATCAACACTGACATGTGTTTTGGGGGAAAGAAAAGAACTTTCTTTGTTAAGATTAAAATCAAACTTGAATGTCCATTGAAAAAAGAAATCATTGTCTACTTCAAAAAACAAAACAAAGCCCAATCCAAAAGTGGGTCTGCCATACTCAGTAAAGTTAAATCAGTCTGTCACGCATGACGTTCAGGCAGTGGGTTGTGAAAAAAATAACAGGTAACGAAGATCAGGAGAGCGGCGGTTGGGGAACTGAGAGGTGAGGGTGTTGGTGAAGGGGCAGGGACAGACGGTTCCCGACACAGCACACCAAACACCATTGATTTGACACACTGATCCCCCCCCCCCCCCCCCCCCCATCCACCCCCCACCCCCCTCCCCAAGGCCAATGCCCACACAGAGCAAGCTTTCAACTCTGTCTCGACACGCCGTCATCCGCAGAGACTGGCTGTGCTTGACTGACATCTCCAAGGAACAAGGGCCGGCGGCCAAACTTACAGCCTCGGAATTTAACGTCTAACTCAACATCCAACGCTGCATTTCAACACACACTGCACACACGCACTGACACACACACACACACACACACACACACACACACACACACACTGACTGTCGATTCGTGAAACCGCAAAAACAGAAAGAAGAGGGGTTGTTTTTTTTTCGGTTGTTGTTCGGGTTTTCTTTAAACAGAAAGGTACTGATGAACAGAGTTAATCCGGCCATCGAAGGTCAAGCTATCTCTCAGTGTAAATTTTACACCCCCTTTACCGGCAACAGCGGCTTTTTCTAGTGAAGGTGCTTCTCCGCCACATGACGGCAACATCCGGACATTCGAAGTAAGTCGACAATCAAGTTCTCTTCGGCTTGACAACTCCCGCTCCCCCCCCCCCCCCCCCGAGTCGTCCATGACTGGGAAGTTGTAAACCCCGTGCGTCACGTGACACAAGCCGCCATTGTTTTTCTCGAAGGGAAAGACCGTGCTGCAGAAACAAAGTAAGTTCTTGAAGTCCAGAAGCAAAGGTAAATGATGCTTCTGATTTGTATTCATTGCATTGTCATAGACCGTATTTGATTGCTGAATCTGAATGCTATTGCATTTGTCAGAACCCAACTACCTGAAATGAATCGCCAAATGCCGAATACATGTGGATGTGTGTGTCAGAACATGGCGCTCAATTTGGCGTCGTCCGACTGTTCAGAATGTTTTCGGATTTTCAGACTGTAAAACTTATCAATAAGTTAACTTGCATTTGTACTTTAATTGACATTACGCTAATGTTGAGTTTGGTATCTTATCTGGAAAATATTTGGGGTTATATCAGTTCAAACCAGAAACAAAACAAACACGCGTGACGCTCCCTCCTCCCCCCCTCCGGCCCCCCTCCCGTGTCTTTGAATGATAGTCATAAACATATCATATCAATATCAAGGCGTGTAGGCGTGAAAGGCCTTTTGCCCGCTTGTAATGGAGAAGAAAAGGAGTCCCCCACAGATCATAATGATAATTTTCCAACGAGTGCGCATTGCTTGTCAGTTCATCACAAAATATCTAGACAGGTTTTGTATTTAAAATTCTGTGCCTGTCAAGATAATTTTTAAAAGTATTCACTATCGTGTCCGACTATTGCCCAAGTTACATCTCCACTCTTTTGGCCCGGAGGGCATTAGCCTTCCTAGCATATCTCGCAAGAACCTTGCCCAACTAGCGTTTAACTAGAAACACGCCTCTGTCTTCATCGACTGATAATGCCAGCGGCACATTTCTTGCACGTTAGTTGGGTGAGGTTCTCAGACAGAGACAGGCTTGGAAGATGCGGGGTTTTTTGGCCGGCGCTGGGCATCGATCCTCGATCGATGTGCAGCAACATTGTGCAGCGAACAGCTCGTTATCGGTCCCGAACAATTAACAGATGTAACGTTCAATATATTTGTCAAATCTCCCACCAACGAACTTTCACTTCTTTTTTTTCTCAAAGTAGCTGGGTGTCGATCCTCAGGATGATCCTCGATTGATCCTCGATGACGATGGATGCAAACTTCATAGAGATCCTGGTGAAAGTGCCATTGAACGACATCGGTAATGGTTACACACGATAATTTTGGTGGAGTTCATTGGTGAATAAAAAATAAAAAAAATTTAAATAGTGGGAGTTCGTTGGTCATTCTGGTGGCAAATATAGTCAGGATGAGGTGTTGAGGGTCACGTGACCCATCTGTAAATGAAGCCATTGTAGTGAAAAGTTCATGCGGGACAGCAGCGAAAGCAAACTCGAGAAACATGAAAGGTTTGCATACTTTCATTGTCCAAGAATTGAACGTTGCATGTGTTTATTGTTCGGGACTGATGTCGAGCTGTTTGTTGCATATCGATTGAGGATGATGTCCAGCACCAGCCATTGTTTAAATTTACTGACGAACTCCCACTAAAATAATCGTATGAAACGATTACCGATGGCAATCAATGACAGTTTCATCGGGATTTCAGTAAAGCACAGAGCTTCGTATCGATCGAGGATTGATGCCCAGCTACTTCATTTTTCTTTCCACCTTGTGGCAAGAGTGTCAAGGTGTTCACTTATTAGTGAAGGCTTAAGTAGTAAGTATCCTTCAGAGCAACTTTCACTTTGTTGTGAGGTAAAGATAGAATCTGCTTCCCACTTTATGCCTGTTCGTTTGTGGGCCGGCGCTGGGCATCAGTCCTCGATCAGTGTGCAGCGAACAGCTCGACATCGGTCCCGAATAATTAACAGATGTAACATTCAAATATCAGTCCATGAAAGTCTGTGCAGACCTTTCTTGACTCTGGAGTTTTCTTTCGCTTCTGTCCTTTTCACTATAACTGAAAGAACCCGCATACAGAGGCCAACCAGAAATCAAACTTTTGATCCACAGATAGGTCATGTGACCCTCGGCACCTCCTGACTGTATTTGCCAAATCTTTCACCAAAAATACCAACAAACTCCCACCAAAATTATATATAATGATTAATGACGAGATTCATGGTCTTAGTGGAATGCCACAAGATCTGGCCTTCCACAGAGATGGTTCCATCACTCTTCGTTTCCTTCCAGTTTCTGGCTAAGAACCAAAACCCTGAGGTCCCTTCCCCCTCTCTGAGTATCAGACCTTTGTCTGATATTCTTGCCCAAGATGATGAGGATAGGCATCTCTGCCTTGTTCGGTGTCTCAAATACTATTGGGATAGGTCTCGCCATAGGCGTTCTTCTCTGAGGCGTCTTCTCATCTCCCTCAATGAGAATTACAAGAAAGACATCGCTGCAGGCACCATTTCCCACTGGGTTTCCCAAGTCATTTGTAGAGCCTACTCTCGTGCACACAGGGATATCAGCTGTCTTAATCCCAGAGCACACGAAGTGTGGGCCATAGCTACTTCGGCTGCTTTCCAGCACTCAGTGCCACTGCTGCTTGTCTTGGAGGCAGCCTTCTGGCGGTCTGAGAATCCCTTCATCAACTTCTACCTCAGGGATTTCCTTATGACCAGGGCTGACGGTTCCAAGGGGATTTCTTTGTCGCGGCTAACACTGCCATCTCGGTTACAAGGGCTCCCCATACGAACCAGTAGGCGTTGCCCTCCTCCATTTGCTTTAAATTCTGTATCAGTTAGACATGGTACAGTATATGACACCAAAAGGATGAGTTTGTATTATACTCCATGTTTGGTGATACATATACTTACCATGTCAAACTCGAATGCCCGCCCGTCCGTCCCCGCGTCTCCGCCGTGGTTCTCATGGGGCATTTTCTTCGATGGCCACGGAATGATTCAGCGCTTATAGCTTTTAGAGGCAATTGATTGGCTAAGAGCGGATCGGGAAAGACGGCTCGTCTTTTCACTGTTAGCCACACAAAATTTGGCCAAGCAGAGCAAACCGATAGGCCTAGTTTGCATCAGTTTGACATGGTAAGTATATGTATCACCAAACATGGAGTTTAATACAAACTCCTCCTTTTCGTCTGGATCTCAGTGAAGTACAGAGCTTTGTATCGATCAAGGATCAGCGTCCAGCTACTTCGTTCTTTGTGCATGCATGTACTTCTCACCTTTGCCCCTCACTCCCTTGCCACTAACACACGAGTGTGTTTGTGAATAAGAAGCAAGTCTCTGGTTGACTGTTCACACCTGTCCATTTTTGGAAATTGTCTACCTCTTACTCTGTCTTCTTAGTCGCAAGCTTTTTTTGACTATCCCTTGCAAGATGATCATTGCTGGTCCTGCTGAGTAGGGAACATGTACACACCACTTCATTGTTAGTTTACTTCGCAAATGTGAGATACCATGAGGTCCTGTTGCTTGTTGGAGATATTAGCCAAATGTCGGCCCAGTCTTCTTGTATGCAGCAGCTATTTTTATATTGTGAGAGTTGGTCTTGAAACCCTTTACTTTATTTTGCTTTTGTCATTCAACTGTGCTCCTGAGAATTGATTGGGCTTCAAATTAGTTACATTAGAATGGTTTCCATTTTCCTACTTATGAACTGCAAGCAAAGGGAACTTCCTTTTACAGTATTCCGGACTTTGTGAACACTTGTCAATTTGAAAGAATAACCAGTTGATTTCAGTGTATTTTTTTATTTTTACCACAGTAAAATGATGGGGAAAACTGCCTAGGCTGTAAACTTCACAGCGTTGAATGGGTTAAAGGGGGTGGGGGAACCTGATTACTAAAGTGACTTTACCAAGAAGGAATTGGTGTTTATGGATTAGGGATTTTGCATTGTGTCTGTTCTGGTTTGGAATACAGTTTTGTTGAATGGGAGTCTTTTGAGTTTGCACTTTTTTGTGATATGCCAATCAATTTATCTGTTCACGCTTTCAGGGCTGATACTATAATAGTGTTGCATTTGACCATGTTAGTTGGTGTTGGATAGTTCAATGCTAGATCTGTAGAGTGCTACGTTGGCGACTCAATTTTTTACTAGTGCAACAGGCTTGGGCTTGTTGGATTTGTAGGACATGTCTAATTACATGTCTGAACTGTAAATTTTTTCTGCTTTCAGATGTCAGCTGATGATGAAAATGGCATTGATCAGCCATCTCAGGAGAAACAAGGAGACAGCAGTCTGGAAGGAGAGAACCTTGAAAATTTCAACAAGCTGACAGAATATGGAATTAGCAAGACCGTTGCAAAGGAACTGATCAAGATCTACGGAACAGGTATTAAAGTGATGTCATAACTGAATTTGTCTACTACTTTCGACGGGCGCAATAGCCGAGTGGTTAAAGCGTTGGACTGTCAATCTGAGGTCCTGGGTTCGAATCACGGTGACGGCGCCTGGTGGGTAAAGGTGGAGATTTTTATGATCTCCCATGTCAACATATGTGCAGACCTGCTAGTGCCTGAAACCCCTTCGTGTGTATATGCAAGCAGAAGATCAAATACGCACATTAAAGATACTGTAATCCATGTCAGTGTTTGGTGGGTTATGGAAACAAGAACATACCCAGCATGCACACCCCCGAAAACGGAGTATGGCTGCCTACATGGCGGGGTAAAAACGGTCATACATGTTAAAGCCCACTCATGTGCATACGAGTGAATGTGGGAGTTGCAGCCCACGAACGCAGAAGAAGTCTACTATCTAATCGCTGTATTTTCTTGATTGGTGAGCCATCAAAAATAAAACTTCTATCTGTTGAAGAGGTGGCTTCACTGTGTCATTTGTTTCCATGCAAAAGTGACTTGATTGGTTCACTGACTCCAACCATGAGGATTTACAGTTTGTGTTAAAGACCAATTTAAAAAAAAAAAAGAAAAAAAAAAGATTAATTAATTAATTAATTAATTAAAAAAACAATGTAAAAATAAAAAGAGGTTTGTCTTCAGCTTTTCCTTTTCGGGTTCTGATGGGAAAATGACAGCTCCACATCGATTTTTCATCACAGAAATAAACATAATGCCAGGCCATAAACACAGCTGTAAGTTTGCATAAGTATATTTTTTATGTTGCCCTAACTTATGAATAAAAATCTAATGCAAAATTTCTCAGCAAGTTTCAGAAAATAATTCTGTGTTGGCCTACATCCAAATTTTAAATTCACTCTGTCAGTGAAAAGGACGGAGGTGGACCAATCCTGACCATATACCCTTCATGTAGGGTCTAAGTTTAGCAGCCGCCTTCAGTCTAAGTAAACACGCGACAATGAAAACCCTGCCGGCCAGTTCACGGGGCATCTGGCCGCTGATGTCTGGAATTCAGTTTGTGCAAGAAAGAATGAGTGTGCAAGAAAGAGGCAGAGAATGAGCGAGCGAGTGTGTGTGTGATAGCCAGGGACAGACATACGAAGAACATGTATTAAACTTATTAAAATTAATATATATAAAAAGTGGCATTCATCATTTGAAGTTGAGAAATCCGCAAGATCAGTCAAAAAGAAAAAAAAAAAGTAAACTATAGTACTGTCTCGCGAAAAAAAGAAGAAAAAAAAGACGCACGAAAAAACATATCTTGTGGTATTCAGCTTTTCATTTGAAGTAATCTACTAGCATTTTATAATTGGACCGGAAAGGGGAAAAAAATGTATGTTTGCCAGAAAAAAGTTTCAGTTAAACTACAGGTATTGCAGAATCGACAGGCAACATAATATGGCAATATTGCTTTTCTCAAATCAACACAGAGAGAGGGTGGGGCACAGAAGCTCGAGTTATGACCGTTGTTTGAACTGGTATGAGGCGTAGTGTGTGTGGGTGAGAGTAAACAGTGGTACTGGGACACTGCTGCTCAGTGTAAACGAGATCAACAGACCAGACTCCTTTCCCAAATCTTGCACTGTTGCAGCCAGAAATAGGTTCCCTTGACTCATGACAGCCTGTCAATGAAGCGACAGCAGGAGTGGTCAAGCAAAAAACTGTCCAACCGCAAGCCAGCATTTTGATTAGTATTCCAGGGATTTTTCTGTATTGCTTTGTGGGTCTTTAATGACTTTAATAAAGGATGTCGATATTTTGACTGGGCCTGGCTTGATATTTTCAGATTGGCAATTTGACATAAACAGTTGATGTTGATGCGGGTTGCAAAGTATTGTGTCTGTGGTGTGATGACATTGGCTATGCAAACAGGGAATAGTCTGCTCTACTTGATCATATCCAAACAAAATACACCGAGTATGCAAGAATATGAAGCAGCAACTACTATGCCATACCAGAAATTTTTGAAGGCAGTAGTGGCTTTTTACTATAAACGGCAACAGATGACAAAGCATATAGAATAGAATACAATTTTGTGAGTATTTAATGTGTGGGTAGATTTTTTATAGTTCCCTGTTTGTTTTTTTATTGTTCTTGTTCCATTCCCTCTTACATTGCTGAAACCTAAACCCTACATGAGAACAGATCAACATTGAGATTGAATTATCCCCCCAAAAAATATTTTTTATTTATTTTTTTAATTTAATAATAAATGGCCTTAGTTTTGACAGTCTTTTGAGGTATTCTGTGTGGACAGTAACCTGGGGAAACATCTGCTAATTTTTATGCAGATATTAAAACAATAATCCACTTGTCAGTTGTGTTTTTTACATTTGATTTTAATGTTTTCCTTTTTGGTTCAGTGGCTTCTGTGGGAGCCAGTGAAATAAATGTTCTTTGACAATTTCCTCCCCAGGTAAATTGAGTCATTCAGACTTGGACGAGAGAGCTCTTGATGCATTGAAAGAATACAACCCCAATGACGCCATTTTGGTGTTGAAAGAGTTTTGCACCAAGAACTTGGAACACGTCACCAACAAGAGTGCGTACCTCTGTGGCCAGATGAAGAGCTTCAAATCCAAAAGTAAAAGTGGAGCATCTGGTCAGGCAAAAGGTCCAGATCCAGCAAAGCTTCAGGTATGGTGTCACGAATTTTCAGTATTCCGAGATAATCTTGAACCATTACTTTTCTGAGGATGAAATTCTGCCGGAAAAAGAGGGCGCTAGTCAGGGGGGCAGAGGAGAGGTTACTTCTGGAAGGTTATTGGTCATAGCTACTTTCGTTTTCTCCGCATAGGCGGATAGTAGTTTGCACAGGACAGGAATGTCAGACCCCTGCCGGAGTCTGCACTAGTGGGTCACAGTATGTTATTTAAACGTAAGTTTAGGTAGAAAATTTCCTTTTTGGTGTTGCTTTTGAAAAGGGTGTTTTTGTAAAAATCTCTGTGTGTAGTATTTTTCACCATCAATATCCATGCCATCATTTATTATTTCAGACTTGTTAGATTCTTATCTGGAAACAAGTCCACTTTCTTTTATCTTTATTCTAGAAGGCTGATGAAGCAAATTTGTTTTCATTTATCAGTTGTCTGAATTCAAGACTTTAAACAGTCAATTCAGCTTCCTCTTGATTTCAGTGCATTCAGATAAATTAAGGTATGATAATGTTACATTGCAGGAGATCTTGGACAGGACTGGCTACAGCCTAGATGTGACAACAGGACAGAGGAAATATGGTGGACCTCCACCAGACTGGGGGGACCAGCCAACCCCTGGATCAGGACATGAGGTATGTGAATAATAGAACTTACAACACTGCTACCTCCTTTCTGTTCCAATGAAAGTTTCTTGTAACATGCATGCCATTATAGTACATCCAGCTGGCATCATAAGATGAAGGAAATGGCTGAACAAGATCTCAGCATGTTTTGTACTGTTAATATTGCTTTAGTACTATGTCCGCCCATATTCATTAACTCTTGGATGCACTGGGGAATTGGATATTCAGGCTTAGTTTCTGTTTTTGAGGGTATCCTCTCTCTCTCCCTCTCCCTCTCTCTCTCTCTCTCTCTCTGATTTTGTGTCAGTATATGTTTCGCCAAGGCTAGAACCTCTGACGAGCTTCTCAGAAAGTGTTACAAAATGTACATGTATCTGGGGTTTTCATGTCTGAATTGTCAGTACACAACATTATCTGAAATTAATAGAACATGAACTCTTTTTTCCTTGAAAGGTTTTCTGTGGGAAGATCCCAAGGGAGTTGTTTGAAGATGAACTGGTTCCACTGTTCGAAAAGTGTGGTAAGATCTGGGACTTGCGCCTCATGATGGACCCTGTCTCTGGCCTCAACAGAGGTTATTGCTTCGTCACATTCTGTGAGAAGGAAGGAGCAACTGAGGCTGTGAAACAGGTGAATGTTGCATACTTGTCATGTATTCTGCTTGATTTAGTGCTATCTTGCTTTATTGGTTGGTTGGTGCTTTTGAGGGGTAAAAAAAGATTTTGTTAAAAAAAACCCAAAAAAAAACAGAAATGCGTTATTGTAAAATTGTAAGATGAATTTATCAATGTGTGTTATTTTTATTTTAGTTCATAATATTGATGCGGTTTACTCATGTTAGTAGATTCCACTGAATACAGGTACCATGTTCTGAGAATTATGTAGCAAATCAGATTTTACAAGATATATGAAAGCACTGTCTTTTATTTTTTTTACATAGCTGGATATTGAACTGTTGTACCATATCAGGAGCGTGCCATTACTGCTGTACAAAAAGTTTGTATTCTGTGTGTAATGGAAATGAAGGCTTGAGATGTGTGTGATTGCTTTTTGAAGTGAATGAAGCCTGTTGTGATGTTGATGTCTACATTCATAGGATTAGCTTCAGCAGTGTTTTGAACGTGTGTGTGTATGTGTGCACCTGGTAAGATCAAATGAAAAACACTCGATTGATTGACTTTTTCTTTTTGTCACACAGTTCCGGTGCACATCATCGGCAAAGTTCTCACCTTCCTGCATATACAAACTGCTAAGTGTTTTACTGTTATGTTTTATAGACTTTTTCAGTGTTTTGGCCATGTTCAAATTTCCTTTTTCAGACCTGAAAACAAAATTTTTCAAAAAAACTTATTATTTTCTTTCAGCTTGACGGTTACGAAATCAGAAAGGCGAAGAAGTTGAAGATAAATATTTCCATTGCCAACTTGAGATTATTTGTGGGCAATATTCCAAAAAACAAAACGAAGGACGAGATAAAAGAAGAGTTCGGTAAAAGAACAGGTATTATTTTGACAGATCATTCTGTCTTTTCTTGTTTTTACAGTTTATTGAAAAGTTGTAGAAAAAAAACAATAACAGTGATGTCACCATAACATCTTTTATGTTGGGATGATGCCATTTTGGTTAAATGAATTGTTTCTTTCTTGAAATAATGCACATCCCAGCAGAATTGAGGAATTGTTTGTGAAATTTGTTGAAAATATTGTGGAATTCCAAAATTTCTGTACATATTTCTTTGTAGAAAAGAAAATTAAAAGAAAAGAAGAAGAAAAAAAACACCCAAAAAATTAAACGAAGGAAAGAGTTATGCAGTACAGTACAAAGGAATGCTTGAAATCTTTTGAGATATTTCTGATACTTGTCTATTTTGAATTGTTGTGGTTTCAGGATTGACGACTTAGTGGAATGTTGCCAACTCCTGTAGGAATTAACAATGTATCATCAACTAAAACCAGAATGATAAACATTTGCAGAAGGGTTGAAAGATGTGATCATCTACGGATCAGCTGACAACCCCAAGTTGAAGAACCGAGGTTTTGCCTTTTTGGAGTTCGACAATCACAAAAATGCCTCTGCTGCCAAGAGGAAACTGTCGACAGGGCGAGTCAAGGTCTGGCAGTGTGACATCATTGTCGACTGGGCTGACCCACAGGAGGAACCAGATGAAGACACCATGTCCAAGGTTCGTGTTTACGTATCAAACAAGTGCCAATTAATAGCTGTTCGTTTCATATAGCTTACTTTTCCACTTATTACCAGTTAACTCTGCCTACCTCACTACTTCGTGCTATATTACTGAGAATGACTAACCAAAGGCAAGAAACTCTAACATACACTAACCACAAAGAAATGTGAACACAGGTTTTTTTAGTTGTTTTTTTTAACACACCATTTACAGAAATTTTAAAGACACTTCTTCACACAAATCCACTTCTTCTTCTTCTACTTCTTCTGTTTGATGTGAACTGGTACAGGTGAAACAAAAACAGCAGATCCACTCAGAGAAAAATGCAGTTCACTGTGTGTGTGTGTTTTTTTTTTTTAATTTTTATATATTTTTTTTAATTGAAACATTTGGACGTAGCCAGAAATACTGTTGAAGCAAGTTCCCTTTGCTTGCTTTTTATGCACATGCAGGAACATGTAAATGTTTTTGATGAACAATTTTCAATCCCCAAGCAATGATTTGGCGCAGGGCTTGAGTTGAGCCACAGAAAGTCATGGATAAAGGGCATATTGTTATTTTCAAAGTTTAGAGTACAAACAAAATTGTCGTTGTTTTATATTCTGTGCACACTATTTTGTTTATTTTTGTTGTGAACAAGAAGAGAGGGGGAAAAAAAAGTGTACAACAGTGATGTACGTGAAATTGAAAGCGTCAGATATTTAGAAAGATGCTTCTTGCAAATACAGTGAAAGAGAATCCACGAACTTACTTAACAGTGAATTTAGCGGCCTTTTATTATTGTTGAATATATAAAAATGTTTTTAAATACCAGTATTTGAATATGTATTTCATCTTTGATATCAGCAAGAAGACCAATCACTGGATCAAGATCCATATCAGATTTGTCTCCCATTGAAATTTCTTGAAATGTATCCCTCAAAATCACTCTTTCATTACTAATTTTAAAAAAAAAAAGAAAGAATTTCAAAAGTTGCATGGTTTCTTTATCCGGTGTTTTGACAAAACAATCCTTATGAAAAGAAGCTAAATTTTGATAATTCACAGCAGCAGAACTCTACCAACGAAATATGCGACAAAGTTCAAAATGGCGTTTGGAAACAAATCTACAAAGATAGTTATGTTATATTTGCTAGTATCTGTAAGTTGGGTTTTGGAAACACAAACATTTCCCCAAAACAAAATATAGCTTCCCCCAAAATGAAACACATTTGCTCAAATACCAAAATATAAACAGTTAAGCACTGCAGGTAAAAGTGCGATTGTACATGCAAATATTGATCAAATCTTGATTTGACTCGAAAGGACCACACTCTTGTATAACATTCAAGAAAGGAAACAGGTAAGTTGCCCAGGGACACTGAAGGATATCTAAGATTTGGGTGTGTGCCGAATGGAAGAGACTGCAACTGTGCTGAACACTCAATTCAGTCTTTCTCGGGGCAGCTTTTTTTGGCAGTATGCTTCATGATGCAGATGATGATTAGGCCCGTTGCCCAAGGGGCGTCCGCGTCGGCCGCACATCAGTTTTTGATGCCTTGCTTCATTGTCGCGCAGATGCTTGAAACCTGTCGCGAGGTATGTCGCTCACACACACGCGACAAACCTCCTCAGGCATCACGCATCATGTTCCATATTTGGAAAGTCACATGCTGTCACGCCCTGACGATAATTTATTATTTATACCTCTGCCTTCTTAGAAGGTTGGACTCTTGGGTACTCTAATACCTGTATAATCCAGTTAACAAGTATTAAACTGTCACTTAAGTGTCTCCAGGAATGAAATGTCATGGTCATAAAGATGTATTTTCCTAGCTTCTGATAGTAATCAGTAATATGAACAAAACATGCTCATTTGATAGAAATGATAATGTGCTTGTGCTTGCTTGTAATTGTAAATGCATGTCAGCTGTTGAACAATCAAAGATTATTTACATAAACTGGCTTTTGAATAATTGTGTACATGTCAACAAAATGAATAATTTTGGCTTTGAATGTTCGCTTTCATTTCAGGTCAAGGTGTTGTATGTCCGCAACCTCACCTCAGATGTTACGGAAGATCAGCTCAAAGAAAAATTTGGATCCTTCGGAAAAGTGGAGCGAGTGAAAAAAATCAAGGACTACGGGTTTGTGCATTTTGAAGAGAGAGATGATGCCATCACAGCAATGGAGACGCTCAATGGAGAAGTGAGATCATTTTCCTCAATTAACACTTTCGATTTACAGACACAGGGATTAAAGTAGTTGAACAAGAGTAAACCTAAGCACATCACAGTGTACTGTCTTTATTTCTTTATGTATTATCTCAAGACTCTATTAGCTGCAGATAGAAGAATTTTACCATCATGCCATAATAATTTCCATGTTTTCAAAATATTGTTACTAAACCTGAGTTACCTGTTTCTCTCTCTCTCTCTCTCTCTCTCTCTCTCTCTCTCTGCGTTTTGCGTAAAATAAAAGTGATTCAGAAAAGTTTTGGTTTTTTTCTTTCTCTTTTAAGATCTTGAAAGGATTCAGGAACATGAGCGCAAAGAAATTGGGTTTGAAGATGTTGAATTTCTACCCAGGTTAGGAAATTTGCATTTCATTGTTTTCCTTCTTGCAAATTCATCAACTTTGTGAGGTAGACTCAACACTGTTCTTTGTTTTTAAAAAAAATTGTTGATTGGCTAACAATTCGGTATATGTGAATATTGAAATGAAGATGACAAGTGAAGAATACATAGATAAGTGACACAGTTTATAGCCCTTTGCCCATCTTTGAGATTAAAGTGTGAAGCACTGTGAATCTGGATATCTCTTTTTTGTTGATGCTTCCGAGTTCATGTTATTGGTATTCCCCTTTTACCCAGCCCTCTTCATTAAACTTGACTTTTTAAATACTATTGCAGAAAATCGGCAGCCTGGCAATAGACATCTCTTTGGCGAAGCCCCCAACTGAAAATAAAAAGAAAGAACAAAGGAAACAGCGTGACCAGGAGAGGCGCACACTGTTGAGAGAGGGTTACGCGGCGTAAGTAACAAGTATTTGCGTGTGTGTTGGCTGTGTGTATGAATTTGTGAAACTCTCAAAAGTGGTAAATTAGATGCATTGAAATGTGGGTTTTTAAAGAGCTCAGGACTTAATATATTTCAGAACTTTACAAAGTTTTCCAGTTCCTGCAGTACCCCATGTAAACACTTTTTTCCCCTTTCTCTCTAGAACGTTTTGGAAAACAAAGCAGTAAGGTGTAGATACTATATGAGGTGACCACTGTCAAATTTTGAATTGCTTGATAATGATTTAAATGATCTACAGTTTTCTGATATGACTTCATCTCACATTTTGCATCTGGTATGCATACTATTATGCCACTTACTTTGAATATTGGCAAGACGACACTTTGCTTGATTGCACTGACTTGTTTTCTCTGTATGGCTTTGACAGGGTTGATAGACCTGTTAATTCTCTCTCTGACTCTCATTTTATTTTATTTATGTATTTATTTATTTTTATTTTCAGTGAATATGTTCTGTTACTCTGTACAGGTTTTCATCGCATGTTACAAATGTTAATGTTAATTAAATCTAATCAATGTAGTTTTGCCCTTCAGAACTTTATTTTTCTGAAATGTTACTCTTGCTGCAGATGGGATGACTACTATGGCCCTCCACCTATCAGACCACCAATGCCTCCACATGGAATGAGAAGGCTGCCCCCACCACCACTTGGTAAGGTTTTGAATCAAATGAAGTAAAGTGGGAGGGGGGGGGGGGGGGTGCTCAGTTTAAGGCCCAATTTTACCTCTGTTTATGTTTCTACTTTTTTTTTTTTTTTTTTTTTTTTTTTTTTTTTTTTTTTTAAACTGTCATGAAGACTGTCCCTCTTTCTTGGCTCCATCTCCCTGAGGAGGTAAATCTGCAAAAAGAAATGAAGTGGCATCAACAGCCAAGAAATAAATGCTCACATAGTGGTTTTCTGAGTGCAGACAATATTTTCTGTACCATGTCCACATGACAGAATGCATGGTCTGATCAGTCTTTGGTTTTGGAAGTCTGTTTTTAACCAGCTGAAGAATTGGCTGCACTATGTGACAGGTTTTTCAAGGTTGGGTGGGGGGGGTTGACATATGAAGGCCTGTGCAGATTGAAAAGTGGCAACACTGTTCTTTGCCTGTGGGACTTAAAGAGAGTATCTCTTTATGCTCTTTAAAAAAAATATTTAAAAAAAGCAGAAGAATTTGATTATTTCTGATGAACACATTCCCCTTACCCTCCACGTCCCCTGTAAAGCTTGACATGTATTGGCTCATTTTATCTTGATATATATATATATATGTATATAAAATGTATGGATCATTTTCTGCTTTTAGTTAATGGTGTTTTTGTGTGTGATTACAGATGGCTAAGGATAAATGCTTTCACAGGAGCTATTCTTGTCTGATTACAGATTACTATGATGACTACTATGAGGACGACTACTTCTACGGGGGTTATGCTCCTCTGCCACCTCCACCCCCAATGCCCCGCAGCCGAGGCTTGAATGGCCCATACTCTCCCCCTGTAAGTTACTAAAAAACTCCGGCAGTACCAGGGGATCCAGGGCTTTTTGTTATTGTTAGGTGTTGTCCAGCATGCAGTGTTAATGTCTTGTCACCAGTTTACCTTTTTTCCAATGTCAAGTTGTAGTTGCTAGGATTTTAGCTTTATCTACATGTCTTTGCAAGATGTACTATTCCATTACAGATTGCAGTGATTCCCATGTGCTGTGGACAACGTGCGCAGATTTCCAGTTGCACACAATATGCATGTCCAGTAGACAATCCGTTCATCCACTGAAAAAAGAGCACAAACAAATGAAAGCTGCTATGGAAAGGCCTGAATCTATCTTGGAACATCAGACATAGAGCAGCGCAAGGCATTCATGCTTCTTTCAGTGAATCGCAGACTTTTTCTTTAACAAAGCTTTAGCTTCATCCCTTCTGTTTACATATCTGGTCAGACTCAAGATATTCTGGCTTCTGCTTAACAGAGGACTCATGGGATCTTCATTGGTGGCTGTTTACAATGGTGTTTTTAAGGCTCAGGAAAGCAAGAGCTGCAGTTGTGGCACATGTAAGTCCTGGCAAGAAACATTCAGGGTGAGGGGGTGTTTCCTTTTTGTGAGGCAAATATCTGTAAATACAGTCATTTTCAGGCATCAGAATGGTCCACAAATCAGGAAACAAAATTTCAGCATGTGGCAGCTGCAAGAGTTTAGAGTTAGAGTGATAAGGAATATAGTTACTGTGAGACACTACTGAAACTGAAGGTGAATACTGATAAGTGCTGGTATGTATCAATGCCTTTCACCCCTGTAGATGTGGATTGTAGATTTATGATAATGACAGTGAAGTGCTAGAAATGTGTTCCAATTTTCATCAGATTGCACCAATTTTCATCAGACTGCAACATTTTAAATGTAAATTTCAAATTTTTTCTGGGACAACATGCCCCCGGACCCCCACAAAATTTCAGGGATTTTTGATTTTCGTCAGTAGGTGCCCTGATATTTAGTATTTTTAAATGGCTCATTCTGTTTTGGCACACTTGCAAACAAGTGGCAGCACAATCTTCATTGGTATTCATGTCTTCCATCATCCACCAAGATTTAACCCCCACCCCCCCCATTTTACCCCAAAGGGGCTTGGGCAGCCCCTGGACCCCTGGCTTTCTCAGAGGATTAGACAGGGGGGGGTATTCTGATGCCAGCCTCGTTATCAATACACTCTACATTTTCACTAATCTATCATCGTTCTGTAATTCTTATTGCGCAAACAGTTGCCCTGATCTATTTCACAGATTTCAGACAAAATTGTTTTGAGAAGGTTGCTGTTTCTTTTTTGCAATAAGATAATATAGATGATCAGTTATGCACTTACTCACTAAAGTGTTCTGTTCTGATGTCATTTCAAACTCAAACTATTAAGTATTCATGGAATGCACTTGTGCATTATTGTGTTCATGTGTTATTTTGAACTTGAAGTTAGTTTGAGCTGTAGCTGTTTCTTTCCACTGTCCAAACAAGAAATTTCAGTGTTACTTGTGTCCACAATGTGCAGTGAGGTGTTCTGTTGATGTCGTTTCTAATTGGTATTGTTGACTTGTTCTGCAAGTTGTCATCAGTGTGGCTGTGGTAGTGATGCGGAGTAACACTGGTCTGAAATGTCAGCATACCAGTCAGCAGCAGGTTCACTGTTCTGCTCTAGATACCCGGGAAGCTAGTTCGTCTTACGATGTTTGTGGTGTGGTCATCTCCCCTTTTATCTGCATGTTTTTTTAATCTCCCCCCCCCTCATTGTTACACTGGCTGGTTTTGGTGTCTGTGCAGTTTCTTGGTGGAGTTCATAGTTGTGGCTTTCAGAAAACGTTGCAGTGTCTTCTCAGTCTGTTGTCTTCGTTTTGCCCCAGTAGTTTTGCATGTTGTACCTTTTTTTGAATTGTGTCAATTTAATAAATTGAGATTTCAATGAAACTGCTAAATTTATTGTTCTTCAGCAGTAATCTCAGGAACTTGTTCATTAGTTTTGTCCTGGAAAGAGTGAAGCAGGCATGCTAGACCTGGATTCTGCATGTTTATTGTGGATGACATGAAGAGCAAGAAGACAGTTTCGACACACACCCTTCTGTTCCTTGTTTCTGATGGGCAAGAACATTGCCTTCAATACTGTTGACCATGCTGTGGGCTTGTTCTGACAAATAGTACATTCCAAATAGGAAAGCAATACAGCTGTGATAGGGAAGAAGGAAGATCGATTGAGCCTTTGTAAAAAAAAAAAAAAAAAAATCCTTTGCCTTTTTTCCATTCATCATTAGGTCAGGTCATAATATGTGCTCCGAAAACGTGTAAAGAGAAGCGCTGGTATGAGCAAAGATGCTGTTTCCTATGTCGTTGCTGGAAAGCTTAGACAACTTCTGTAATTTATATTGTAGAGCTTTGAAACGTAAGTCAGTGGACCGTTTTTTACATGTTCGGAACTTTAGATTGCTCTTCTCAGTTGTTGATTCTCAGGAAAAGGGTTGGCAAATCTTTGTGTTTTGTCAGTCTTCTCAGTTGTTGATTCTCAGGACTGTTAAAGGGTTGGCAGATCTTTGTTGATGTGTTGTGTCAATCTGTAATAGCTCACTGTGCAGTGCTGCATTGGCGCACTGACCAATTCTTGGGTTTTTGGTTTAGACCTTACTTAAAAGAATCTGTTAGGGGGTTATAAAAGACAAAATTTAATTCCAATGAGCCATTGATAGTTCTGAGGTTGCAGCCATTGGCAGTCACAGCAGTGTGGTGAAGCCATTGGTTTGAAATCTGATGGAAGGCATTCTTTTTGTTTTATTCCAAACCAGTGGAAGAAGGAGAGAGCAATATGACAGTTTGTAAGAATTGGTGTGCTGTTGATTGGCATTTTGCCAAGGCTTTTCTCATGTCCCTGCTAGATCATTTGGCAGCTGTTTTGTCTTCTGCTGTGTTTTTGAAAGATGAATAAGAACAGGCATGAGTGTAGGAGAAGACTTGGGTAGGAAGGCAGGTTTTGACAAGGATATATGGTTGACGCAATTTTAAAAGTTGTATGAATTCTCAAGGCTTGTCCAGTGGTGTCACACGTCAAGTGATACTCTTATTTCTGGCCAGGTTCATAAATCATGAAGCGTGTGTTTAGGTTTTCTTCTTCACCATTGAGGTGGAATTTATTTTATGTCAGGTATTCTATAGATAAAACAAGACTATTTGGATAACTGCATATTTATTGAAAAGTGATAGCTAACACTGGAAGACAGTACAGGAACTGGAGTAACTACAGAATAGGTAACCTTAAAAGAGCCCTGGATTCCCTTACAATATTTGGTTTGTGATTAGTGACCTTTTAGAAAGACTTACTCCTAGGACATAAAATGTCTTAAGATGTTTTTCTCTTTTATTGGCAGCCTATGCGCGTCAGCAGGGCTGGTGGCCCTCCTCCGCGAGGTCCTCCCGTCCACGGCGGGGTGGGAGCACGAGGGGCAGGCGCTAGAGGGCGTGTCCCTCGACCTGCTGCGGGCTCGCTGAGAGGGGGACGTGGCGGCCCGCCCTTCAAGGGACAGCCAGTCCAGCCCAGGGGAGGAAAGAGGAAGGCAGGCAGTGACTTCAGTCAGAGTGTGACGAAACGACGAAGCACACAGGACAACTGGGGCAACCGCCCCATTGCCCAGCAGCCTCTGGACCAGACCGGTTACGGCAGTGGTGGATATGATGACTATTCAGGCAACGATGCACAGTGGTACCAAGATTCCTTCGGTCAGAATTGGGGCTGAAAAACCTGAACCCAAAAGCTTTCAAAAACGTTTTTACCTGGTTTAAATTGTGGCAAAAAGAAAGTTAGAATTTGGAACAGATAAAAATGTTGACAACTTGATGAAGGATCAAAAGAGTTTGGACAGAAAATGTAGGTCAAATTCTCTCCTGGGTTGTACATAGTTCAAACGTTAACGATTTTGTCTTTTGCTCATTTCAATTTTGAAAACATGGAAAGAATTGTACACCTTTATGCGTTTTTGTTTTCTCCTTCATGCAGAAATATTTTCATCAGATTTAAGCAGAGAAATTTGGGTATACATATGTTCCGGACAAGAGAATGGCAAGTGCATACAGACTAAAGAAAGGCCCCACGTAAGACCTTTCCATGTCAGCTGGTATAACTCCCAAGGCAGCCAGTTGATGCAGGCAAATGATTTGCCCTTGCGGTGTCCTGCATCATGGATATGTGCTTTTAAGCACTTAAATCTCATCAGTATCCAGTGTGATCTGTACTTGTTTTGTGGTGAACTAAGTTTGATGAAAATTTTAAAGCTCTGCAAAGGACACTTCTTTTTTTTCTTTTTTAAAAATTTTTTCACTAACCTCTCCCAGTAGCTGTTTTGCGTTCATGTATTTAGCTGCATTTTATTAAATTGTTTTATGTTTCTTTTTTCTTTTTTTTCTTCTTTTTTTTTCCTTTTTTTTTAAACTTGTCCCAGAAATGAACTTTTTTGTGTGGAACTTACGGCTGATCCCCCACCCCCAAAGAAAAACTGTTCAAGTATTTCCATTAGATGACAGGAAGGCTTATGGCCTTTGTATGTGCGCCAGCATTAAATTCAGATAAGATTTGGATGTTCGATTTGGCAGCACATATGTGTATCTGGCGCATGTGTATGTGTTCAATTTTTAAATAATACCACATGAAAAATGATACAATGAGTTTTTATTCGTGTGCATGTGTATATGCTGCTGCCCACAGATACTCCTGTCCACGTTCACATCTGCTCGTTTTTCACTCGCATCGTTTGGTCATGGTCTTCCACAGACCTTGACCGGTGGTACAGATACTGTAAGGCTGTGTGAGAGAGATTATGTGATGTGTTGCTTGTTTGAGAATGGACATGAATGGCATCTCACATTTATCATAATTCATTACTTTTTCTTTTTTTTTTCTTTTTTTTTTTTTTTTTTTTTTTTTTTTTTTTTTGCTGCCCCATCATTTGCTCTCTTTCAATAACATTACTTCCACGCTGCTTATCTGGAGTCCTGCATCGCATCCACAACAACAATCAATTTCTTCTTAATGGTTTCTTTCTCATTTTAGGCATGGTCAATCTATCTAGTTGTACCCTTGGTCAACACTAGACGAGTACTTCTCATAAATCATTGGGAGTACTTCTAATAAATCATTGCTACATTGAACCATTTAACAACTGATTAGAAAGGTTGAAGTGATCATTTCTTCAAGTGATGGTGCTGCTTCAAGAGAAAAGTTTAAACAAAATGGGCCAGAGAATGAAATTATGTTAGAGTGACTTGACTAAAGGTTTATGTACTTACTAAGAAAAATCACATTTCAATGCATTGCCAGAAGTTTAGAACCCTTGTAACTTAAAACAGCTATTTGATAAGACTGAACCAGGCAAATCAACACCGCCTGTAAAATATTAAGGATCTGAACATCTGTCGAAAGTTCTACAAGACCAAGAACTACAAGTTTAATGATGACCTATTCTACCAGTTCAATGAAGTGAGATACTTCACTGCTTAATGGTGGTTTGGTGAAGTAATTTTAGCTGTTTCAAAGCCATTGAATTGCAAGATCGGCCTACATGATCTGTTTACATTCATTTACAGCCATATCATGGAAAGACCTTACTTTTTAATCATTTTTATTCAAGTATATAACAGCCTAGGAAACCAGCTTGATTACTGCCCATATATTCCAGCAAGCATGTACATGTGTGCCCTTGACATCTACCTAAATGTTTTTGTCTAAATGGGAAATCTATGTCACTGTCTCAATGTCACCGTGTCTGTGATCCCGCCCCCCACACCTATTTTTTCCAATGGGAAATTTATGTCACGGTCTCAATATATGACCATGTCTATGAATCACCTTTTTTTTTCACCTTTTAATCTTCATGGGAAATTTTCCCCCTATATGTTTTGTTTTGTGAATGCCCTTGATTCACTTTTTTCGGTCTCAATGGGAAGTTTACAAGTATGTCACTATCTCAGTACGTCATCATGTCTATGATTCACCCCCCTCCCCTTTTTGGGGGGTGGGGGAGGGTCTTAATGGGAAATTTATTTCACTATCTCAATGTCACCGTGTCTGGTATAACTTGTCACATTTTTGGTCTCAATAGGAGAACTGTGTCACTGTCTAAATATGTCACCGTATCCGAGTCAACCTTTTTGGGGTCACAATGGAAGATTTATATGTCAATTTCTCAATATCACCGTGTCTGAGTCACCCCTGACACTTCTCTTTCACTGTCTCAATTATGTTACCGTGTCTATGTACATGTTTTATCAGATGTTCTCACTGGGAGATACGGATGTAGCCTCTGTCACTGCCAATGTATCTCGTCGTGTATGTGTCAGCATATCCATCTCTGTCGCCTTTCTGTTTTAAACACGGCTGTGTATGTCACTGTCTATATCACCCTTTTGTTTCAAATACAGCTCTATATGTGACCGTATATGTCACCTTACGGTTTTAATAAGGTTTCTATATATGTCGATAGTTTTCGGTGGTGTTTTTTTTTCCCAAATGGTTCTAGATGTCCTGAGTTTATGGCTCTTCTTAATTTCAGAAAGAGCTCTGTATGTCTATACCATGTCACCTTTTTCTTTTAAAAAGGGCCCCATATGTCACTACGTCACTTTTTTTGTTGAAAAAAAAAGAGCTCTATGATCACATCGCATTACGTTTTTAAGTACCTGCTAGTATTCAGTCAGTGTGCCATTAAAATGACTCGAATCTTCTAAACATTTATCAGAGGATCGATATGATGAAACCGTTGGATCTTATAAAGTTTATGAGGACCCATAAAAATACATGAAAACTTTTTTTTAAACTTTGATGTGGTGGGACCTGCCATAAAGACAGACAACTCTTAAAGCTGTTCTATTAGCTTTTATTGACCATCCCACCCCATCTCCTCCCTTATAACGTAACAGAAGCAAACGTGGGGAGTTTTACTTTTATAGCATTTATCGATTTTAACCTGGCCAAATGTACCCTTATGGGTCTTTCCTATATGGCCTTGAATGACCCCTATATCCTTTATTTACGAGGAGGGGATGGGGGGAAGCCAGCCAGAGGAGTTCAGTTCTGACCAGTTGAAGTTTACCAAAGATTTGACCCTGGGGTAAAAACTAATGGGGGTACAACTACAAATAGCCTGCTACACTGGAATGTTTTCTGGAAGGTAGCGTGGAGTACAGTCATCATGAGTTTCACATGTGGAGAGTTCATGTGCTAAAAGGAAGCCACAGAGGCAGAAGAACTATTAAACAAGCAGCATTTACAAAAGAGGTGCCACACACAAAACTGATGGATGAAGAAAATATATCTTAATTAATAACCTTTGTATATTACCTCAACATGATTGGGGAAACGAATGAGGCAAAGAGAAGATAAAAATCTGGTTCAACTACAAAAGTAAACATACTTCTTCCTGGTACATTTTCCCAGTAAATCTTCCCCTTGAAAGTGTGTACTTCCTCCTTCAGCAGAAACAATAATATTGAGTTTCACCTAAAAACCCAAGTGTAAGCTGTGGATATAAACACACAATGGTCAGTAAATGTACTTAACAGCCCACACTAGAGTATTTATCTCGACAAGAAGTCCTATTTCAAAGTGTGTGTGTGGTAATCAAATTATCTTGTAATTTTACTAAGGATCTACATAATCAGTATGTAAGTTGAGAGACCACCAATATTTGTATAATGTGCCCGCGATCGATTGACTTTAATAACATACCAGTATTCAGATGTTGAATTGAAACTTGCTGACAGTGACTAGTTCATAATGTGTGACCTTTAAAAATCTTTGAAAGATTTAAGTTCACAATAAAAACATGATTGTAATTAATGTTTCAAATGAGATGAAGAGGGAAAATGCTGTTCAAAACATGACTTGCCCATCAAGTTGATCGATAATACTGGATAGACATTCTTCAGTCTTTGGTGATCCTGGCGTTGAGCTCGAGTGATGAATCGTGACTGACACAGTAATGGGCATGGCTGGACAGGCCAACAGTGACGATGCCCTCTACACTGCACGCTGACATTGGTCTGTCTGAAACTTCTTTTTGCACCGTCCGCCTACATGGTATTCTTGGGACGTTCGGGTAGATGTCAAGGGCACACATGCACATGCTTGCTGGCATATATGGGCAGTAATCAAGCTGGTTTCCTAGGCTGTTATATACTTGAATAAAAATGAGTAAAAAGTAAGGTCTTTCCATGATATGGCTGTAAATGAATGTGAACAGATCATATAGGCCGATCTTGCAATTCAGTGGCTTAGAAACAGCTACAATTACTTCAAACCACCATTAAGCAGTGAAGTATCTCACTTTGTGTTCTTTGAACTGGTAGAATAGGTCATCATTATACTGGTAGTTCTTGGTCTTGTAGAACTTTCGACAGATGTTCAGATCCTTAATATTTTACAGGCTGTGTTGATCACTTTTTCTTTTCGGGGATAGGCACAAAATGAGTATCCATATCATCATCATATATCTACATACACACAGGCATAGGCATCTGCCTTTTACACACACACACACACGTTCGCATGTGATGCCACACATATACATGCACACTAACATAGCCTCTCTCTCTTTCCTCACTCTCTCTCCTCCCTTTTACCCCCAAGCCCCCTCACACACACGCGCGTGCATTGACTACATCACTGAAACTGAAACCATGGAAATTTCTGACCTACCTTTGTTTGATCACAGTGCTGCGTTCGATACAATTGATCATGACATCCTTCTCCGTCGACTTAACACACTTTCGCCATGGGAGGCTCTGTTCTTACACTTGTTTGATCCTATCTCACTGACAGAACTCAGACTGTATTCATTTCAGGCTTTACTGAAGTCCTTCCAATCTGTTGTACGTTGTACCACAAGGGTCTGTCATTGGGCTGATTCTTTTCCTTTTATACCTCTTGCAAATATCGAAGAATACAGTTCTACATAGTGAATTCGCTGATGACAGTCAGCTGTATAGTTCTACTGACTCCTGCTGAAGACATAATCATATTGTGGTCTTCAGAACCTAACTGATGAAAGATTCTGGATGACGACAGGATAAAAAAAGAATGATTGAAAAACAGGTTCTCAGAAATCTGAAAATTACCCAGATTCTGGCATGACTGGTCAAAATAATATTCATTTCTCCGATTCAGTGAGAAACTTATGCGTCATGTTTGACAACGAACTGTCAATGAAATAAGTGAGTAAATTCTGCCCAAGTGCAAAACGGCCTGGGACAACTTAGAATAAGTTCTGTTCGGCGTGTGTGTGTGTGTGCGTGCGTTTTTGTGTGTTTTGGTGGTGCTCCATCCTTTTTTCCTACGTTTTTTTCTTTTTTTCTCAATAAATCATTAAACACAGTCATCAAACGCACGCTCCGCAACTGGTAGCTTTCGTCCATTTTTACCTATTGTCTGGCACAACAATTGCCGCAGGGTGTCTTGCGGCATGCAGCCTATTAGGCCAGGGAATTTATATTAAAATTTGCGTTAGGTCAAAATGTCTGCAACAAAACCGTTCTTTTTACGATAAAATAGAATAAATCATACTGATCACACTGATAAAAAGTTGACCACTATAAGGGGGTAGGAACATAAGTAGATTTTTATTTTTAATGTCCAGAATCGAATATTTTTATTACTTCTGCCCGTGTGAGAGCGCCTTACAAAGAGTCGCAAGGCAAGCACAGGCGAAGGTTACGCAAGCGCGGTATAAAGGGTCGCCAGATGAAAGCGTTCAGCGCGGTGTGGTTCGTCCGTCAGGATCGACGAGGACCATCTAGTCATCCTGGGGGTGGGTGGGTTGGGTTCTGTGAGTGCGCAGATGACTGATCAGGCCAATCCGCGCCCGAAAGGTTCTGACGCAGTGTGGACAGGGGATGGTGGCGGCTGTCGGGGACTTGCTTACACTGCTTTTCCTGGCCTGTCTGCGTTGCTCTGCTGCAGCGATTCTGTTGGCTTCACAGGATTTGGCGCCTTTGTGGACAGCTGAACGCCACTTTGGTCTGTCCATTGCATTCAGCTCCCATGTGTCGTGGCTGATGTTGAAGGCCTTCAGAGAAGCTTTCAGTGTCTTTGAAGCGCTTCTTTTGGCCTCCATGGGAGCGCTTGCCATGCTGGAGTTCGCCGTACAGCAGTTTCTTGGGGAGCCGGTGGTATGGCATGCGAACTACATGGCGTGGTACATTCCAGTCTTGATTACTGTAACACACTTTTGGTGTCATATACTGTACCATGTCAAACTGATGCAAACTAGGCCTATTGGTTTGCTCTGCTTGGCCAAATTTCGCGCGGCTAACAGTGAAAAGACGGGCCCGCCCGCTCTCAGCCAATCAAACGCCTCTAAAAGCTATAAGCGCTGAATCATTCCTTTGGCCAAGGCTCTCCACGCCACATTCCAGTCTTGATTACTGTAACACACTTCTAGCCGATCTCCCCAATTTTTTATTGATAAAATTCAGAAAGTTCATATAATGCTGCAGCTCGCCTTGTCTCCAAAGCTTCTAAGAAGAAAACCCATATTAAACCTCTGCTGGCTAGAGAATCCACTGTCTTCCTTTTGCTCAGAGAATTGATAACTGAAATTTCTTGCATGCATTACAATTTCTTTTTTTCTTGTACGTCCCTTTACTAAGTACTCGTTTCATCTTGTTCAGCCTTGTGTTCCACCCTGTTCATTACGATTATCTGCTGATCCACGTATTCTTTGTATCACACTTCGTAAAAACCATACAAGGATAGCGTGCCTCAGTTTTCGTTCCAAAGTTTCATCACCAGGAATAACCTTCCGTGCTGAAACAAAATCTCAGTTCAAACCTGGCCTCAAAACAGACAAATCTGCTTTCATGGATGTCTAGGCGTTGGCGTGAGAGATGTGGCGGTGTGTGTGTGTGTTTGTGTCTATGTGTCTGTGTCTGTGTGGTTTGTCAATGACACACTGGATTTGCCTTGTCCGTAAGTCTTGATTATAGCGCCCTGTAGTGCTGATTTTTGTACCCGTGCCCCCCCCCCCCCCCCCCCCCCCCATGTTGATGTTGATCGTTAGCGCTCTGGGCCCCTGTGCTAAGGCTGTAGATCACATTATAAATGCTAATTACTGCTACTACTACTACTCCTTCTACTATCTTTGAATAAAAAAAAGACCCTATGACCACCCGTTCAAGACGGAGCAGAACGTCGAACTGTAGAAACTATGTAATCCAGAAAATGAAGATACGCGTTGAACCACTTCAGCTTTTGATATCCTCCATCGTTCTATACAAGCCCAACCAGCTTTGGGCAGTTACCTTTTACACTTAGGTATATATCGTAAGCAATAGTTTATATATAAGCTCAGCATGTTTACCAAAACAAAAGAACTTTTGTTATTTCACAGTGCACCGGTTTTATTCTTGTTCAGCAGTTAAAAAAAACAAAACAAACAAAATAGTTACTTTCGGGGGGGGGGGGTTATATTCTTGTTCAGGAGTTATTAAAAAAAATTTTTTTTTTAAAGTGACTTGGGGGGGGGGGGGGGAGGACACCAAAGTTCAGAGGAGCTGTTTACCAAAACAAAATAACTTTTGTCATGGCATTGGTAGCCGCCGTGAAAGCCAAAAGCAGTTTTCAACAGAAATTCCGTGACTTTCGGCATAATCACAGACAGCAATGTGCAGAAAAGTTGAAACAAAATAGAGGTATTGTTTCAAATGATAATAATAATTCAAAGTACCGACATCTTCACACTCCCTCTGTTTAGATGTTGAAGCTTTTCTGTGGTAGAGATCTTCCACACATCAAAATCATGTAGCAATTCACACTGTGCTTAAATGTTGAAGCTTTTCAAGGGTAGAGATCTTCCACACATCAAAATCATGAAGCAATTCACACACAACTAACCTTCTGATCCACTTGGAAGAAGCCAGTGGTTTGTCCAGTGCTTCAGTTAATGCAGCTTATAATTTATTTACTTCCACAGGATGAGAGGTGAGGTGTGGGGTGGAGGGAGGGTGTGAGCGGGAGAAGGAGGATGGGATGAGTATGGAGGGAGGGGTCAGTGGAAACAGGATATGGGCAGGGAGATATGAACTCCATCTTCCTGTTATTTGTCCGACAGAAAATGGAAGGCTTTCGTCTGATCCGTATCCCGGATTGAGATCTGGGCCACTCAACAGCCTGGTTTTCACATCATGGTGACGTTGTGAGACCTGCATGAAGCCGATGATGCTTTCCTATTGCTGCCCGACAGAGACTTTGAAGACAGGTTGGTGAGATCGGTACCGGCCGATCTGTTGACGTTGAACCTTCTCCTCCTGCGGCAGAACTTGTCGTTGAGGAGGCTGAGGACCCTGCGAGTGAAGACGAAGGACAGGCAGATGAAGAAACCTTGCAAGGCGTTCATGATGACGTAACAGTAGACCAGCACCTTGTTCCCTGGCACCAGAACCACAAGGAGACCCAGCACCCAGGTGAGGCCCATAACCACAGTCAGCTTGACGTAGATGGCCATCCGGCCCCCCTCCTCCTCTTCTTTCCCCAGAATCCGGGTCGTCGTCCGTTTGGCTCGGGAAATGTGACATGCGGAGAGGAGAAAGAGGACGATGTTGACAAGGAGAAGAAGGAAGAGCGGGAGGGCGAAGAAGAGGAGGAGCGCGTGCTTGTTGTTCAGCCAGCACATGACCTCTCCGTAGTGGGGACTGACCTTCGAGTCGGGCTTGAGGACCTGGAGGAGAGCGGCGGGCATGAGAAAGACGAGAGGCGTGAGCCAGCAGTAGGCGCTGTAAATGAGGAACCTCTTGGACGACTTGCCCAGGTCACCGGCCTTGACGAACGCCTTTGAGAATGTGTACCACACGTCCACCGCCGTGACGTTCATCCAGAGAAAGGAGGCCAGGAAGAAGTAGTGCATCAAGCCGGCAATCACCGCACAGGCCAGGAAAACCTCCTTGGCGCTGTATGCCACCAGGAGCAGGAGGTCGCCCAGGAAGAGAGAGCAAACGAGCGACAGCAGGTTCCTCCCCGGTGTGTTCCGCAGCTGCCGCAGGGAGAGGTACACGAACATCGTCACAGCCAGCGCCACCAGAGACACGCAAATTGCGCACGTGCTGACCACAGCTTCCGTCCAGGTGAAGGTGAAGATCACGCGCCTGACCTCGGTGGTGACGTTGCGGGTGTAATTCTGGGAGTAGTCGACACATAGGTACAGCTGACTGCCGTTCAGGACGTACAGTGAGCTGTTGTAAAACGTGTCCGTGCCCAGGAGCTCCAGGGTCCCGTTCTGGAAGAGTCGGTACTCTGTGTGGTTCAGCTGGATGAATTTGCAGGAAGTGTCGTTTCTTTTACCAGGTAGGTGAGCCTTGTCCTCGTCGGCACTCGGACTCTTTTTTCTGCACATGCTGTCTATGAAGTACCTGCCAGGTCCACAGACCACGGGACGACAGACCGACCTGAAGGGATCGAACACCTGACCCTGGTCACAGCTCACCGTCTCGTTCCGCTTCACTGTTTCGTACTTGATGACATGTCCCACAGTAGCAGAGCCCGTGTTGATGTCTAATAGAATAGAGAAGGAGTACGGAAACGATATCCGTTCTTCTGGTTCCGTAACCAATGGTCCGGTTAACAACGAATCACACGTGACACGGGAAATGTTGTTGTGGTTGCACAGGTAACAGTATTTGTTGCGGTAGGCCACGTCGGAGGACACAAACACCGTAGGTTGCGTGCTGTCGCTCTCGTCCTCACACCTTTCCACGATGTATCGGTCCTGCGGTGTGGTGCTAGGGAATGTGTCGTTGCATCGGTCCCTGACGTCGCGGAGACAGGGCCGCCAGCCATAGCCCACAGCTGGAGACTGGAACTGCATGTTGCACTGCTGCCGCTTCCTTAGCAGGTCAGGCAAGCTGGTGGTGTTCACGTCGTACGGCAGGGACTGGGAAAAGGAGCAGTTCACCTCCACCCCCCAGAACAGGTACGGCTCCCCGTGACACAAGGCACAGAACATGTTCCGGTAGAGAACCCTGCTCTCTTTCCCCGACACAGGCAAACGCGTCATCAAGTCGTCATCGGTGCTGTTGACACACAGTTGCGTCATTTTCGCGTCATCATGCTGTTCAGGACAGCGCGTCACTAGGGACACATCGTTGGCGGAGGTGATGTTCGAGTCAAAGAGGCAGTTGAACATGCTTCTGTCCAGACCGTACCGACTGTAGACCTCGTAATTCGGCACCCAACGACTGCCAGTGTCGCTGTCGTCTCTGAGAAAGCTCAGGGAAGGCCATGGTTCGCTTCTTGATACTCCTCCTCCGTTTGTCTGAAGCACTGAACTCTCCTTTCGTGAGTCTGAGTTCCTGTTATCTACAACAGAAGCTTTTCCACCATCGTGGTGACCCCCCTGTGAGCGGCCCTGGACCTCTCGTGTGGACGAGTTATATCCAGAGAGCGAGGCGAACATCTCGTGGGCATCAGGGCAGCAGTCACGAAGCAGAAGACAGAGCTCATCACAGGCACAGTTCTTGCCATTGTCGTAACTGCCCGACACTGTTCGATTGTCATAATTCCGACAGCTCCACTGCTTCTGGCAATCTGGCATGTCAGACAAGCCTGGAATGGTTTCATCCATGTCCTCGCCTGCAGGGACACTGTGATTCGTCACCAACTCGGGAATAAGCAGCGCCATAGCCAAGAACAGAGACAGAGTCGATGTGCGAGCCATTGTGCGCTGAGGGCAACACTGCGGGGCCTTGGACGTACTCTGGCTCTTTCTTCATGCTCCGTCCTCTATTCGTGAATCACACCCGGCTCAGTTTCCTGTCAGCTTGATGTGTATCACGTACACACCAGCCTGTGTTAGAAGAGCGCCCATTGTGTCACTGACGCACCAGGAAGCTGAGTGAAGAGTGTCACTGACGAAGACTTTCACAGGATGGCTCGAGATGGCTCGTTCAAGTTCGTACTTACTGCGCCCGTTCAGTTCACACGACCTTCATCCATGTGTGTTCATTCCTCTCTGTTATGTCGCACAAGTCTCCCGTTTGTATTGTATTATATTGTAATGTATTGTATTGCATATTACTTTTGTCACGTCGCACTAGTCACCCGTTTTGTATTGTGCAGTATTGTATTGCATTGTATTGCCGTGCATTGTAGTGCATTACTCTTTGTCACAACTGGGCAGATTTCTCAGTACGGGCACACTGCATGACCTCGGCACAAAGTACTTGGGTTTGCGAGGTTCTTCTGGGCGGTGTTTCAACATCGGCACTGAGCTTACATCTGGCTTGAGAGTAAAATAGTTCAGATCGACAATGAAGAAGTAATTAACACATGTCTCTTCATTCTGTGAAGTTTTGCAGTTGAAAATGCTGCGGTGTTGTAAACTGAAAATTATCTCAGTCCACGATTCGTTTCGACATAAATCACACCCATAGTTAATGAGTTACGGTGAACACTGAAGATCACTCCCTATCCTCCAAGCGGATTCAAACCCAAAGAGAAAGAACCCCACCCCACCCCTCTCCTCCTCCTCCCCCACCACACCTTCACCGATCACCTCACAGCTCATCAGCCGTATGCCTTCAGTTTCCGCTGTTCTCAAGAGGACACATAGATCACTGCATCATAGTCATGCTTCGTATGTCAGTACACGCATGCAGAAGATAAAAAAATTAAAAAATTTAAAAAATAAAAATAAAAAAACGCTCGATAAAGATCCCGTGATCCATGTCAGCCTTTGGTAGGTGATGGGAACAAGAACATACCCAGCATGCACTCTCCCGAAAACGGAGTATGACTGCCTACATCAGTGGCAGGGGGAAGACGGTCATACATGTGAAAGCCAACTCGTGTCCACAAGTGAATGTTCGAGTCACAGCCCATGAACGAACAGGAGGAAAATTTCGTGGGATGGACTTTAAAAAAAAATATTTTATTTTATTTTCTAAAATTCATACCAATTAATTTTTGTTCAGTTTCAAGGGTGCGTATTGCTTTTGTGGTGAGTCTATTCTTCTCTGCATCAGTGCACTTAAGATTAGGCTTCATCTCCGCAACTCCTTTCACGGACTTTCTTCACTGAGGCCGCGACACACCTCCTGATGTTCTGATGGATCTCTGTCATTGCAACATGTCAGGGATTGCAGATGACTGATACACACGATATCCATACACTGTAACATTTTGTTACGGTGACAATCATTGGCACACACACACACTGCACACACACACACACACACACACACACACTGGCACACACACACACACACATTGCACACACACACACACACACACACACACTGGCACACACACACACACACACACACACACACACACACTGGCACACACACGCACACACACACACACACATTGCACACACACATACACACACACACACACTGCACACACACACACACACACACACACACACACACACACACACACACATTACGCTTACATCACACTAACACAGACACAGAAACACACACACTCAGTGGCCGTGGATGACTGATACACACTATCTCCAAACACTGTAGCATTTTATTAGGGTGACAATCATTGGCACACACACACACACACACACACACACACACACACACTAAACACACACACACACACACACACACACACACATTGCACACACACATACGCACACACACTGCACACACACTGCACACACACACACACACACACACACACTGGCACACACACATTCCGCTTACATTACACTAACACAGACACAGAAACACACACACTCAGTATACACTGTAATATTTTATTACGGTGCAATCATTGGCACACACACACACACACACACAACACACACACACACACACACACACACACACACACATTACGCTTACAACACACTAACACAGACACAGAAACACACACACTCAGTGGGCCGTGGATGATACACACTATCTCCATACACTGTAACATTTTATTACGGTGACAGTCATTGGCACACACACACACACATACACACACACACACACACACACGTGCGCGCGCGCACACACACACACACACACGTAGGTATTCCGCCTACATCACACTAACCTGACAGACAAACACACACACACTCTCTCTCTCTCTCTCTCTCTCTCTCTCTCTCTCTCTCTCTCTCTCTCTCTCTCTCTCTATGCCTGTAGTGAACGCATACAAATATTTAGGAATTTATTTTACTACAAGACTGAGTTTTGTGGCAGCATGCGGTGACTTAGTCAGTAGAGCCAAAAACGCATTGTTGTGTATTCTACAGAAATTATACAAGCTAAAAAATAATTCCATGAAGACGCTTTTAAAGTTATTTGATTCACAAGTTCAACCCATGTTACAATCTGGTGCTGAGATATGGGGCTTAGATAATGCAGCATTTCTTTGTGAAAAAGTACATTTGTTTGCGCTCAAGAGATTTTTAGGAGTAGAAATGCGAACACCTAACGATTTTGTATATGGAGAAACAAACAGGTACCCTATTTATATAAATTCATGTATAAGATGTATTAGTTATTGGCTTAAGTTAACGAGAATGAATGCGTCTAGATTACCACACAAATCATATCGAACCTTGCTCGATCTGGATGCACGTGACAAAAGAAACTGGGTTTCGAACATCCGCTGTAAACTGTATATATATGGATTTGGTTACGTTTGGTTAAACCAAGGCGTAGAGAGTATTGACGAATTTCTTAGAGTATTTAAAGAAAGGGTTGTTGCATGTAGATGGCAGGAATGGGATTTTCATATTAGTAATAGCGAGAGATTTAATGTTTACAGAACATTCTGCACCGTACCGGATGTCAAAACGTATTTGTTTTTAAACATAGATCGACATTTAAAGTATTCAATGGCAAGATTTAGGCTTGGTATTTCTGATATTGCAGTACATTATTACCGATATAGAACACATAATGCAACTGATCTAAGGTGTAAACTTTGCAACAAGGAGGAAGAAAATGAAGTACATTTCGTCCTAACTTGTCCTGTCCTGCATGACTTAAGAACAAGGTATATATCATCCAAATTCTGTAAATTTCCCAGTCAGCATAGATTAGCATTACTCATGGCTTCTCAGCATGAACAGGCCATTCGTAATTTGTCAATTTATTTGTTTAAAGCATTTAGACTGCGATCAACTCTGATGTCTTAGAATATTGAAGTTGTTCTTGATGATATGACTGCTCATTTTTTGTTGCTTTTTTGTTGCTTTTCTTACATGATCATGTGTATGTACCCCTTCATGAGGGGCAATGGCCTATACATGAATAAATTATCCGTATCCGTATCCGTATCTCTCTCTCGTCTTTCTCTCTCTCTCTCACACACACACACACACACACACACACACACACACACACACACACACACACACACACACACACACACATTCACGCACGCGCGCACTGACACGCTGAAGCAACACGCATGGAAGAAATAGATAAATATTACGTGCTCGGTTATGAATGTGAGTGATCTGACTGACAGAGGTGGGGCGTACCGCAGTCACCCTGAACGCAGCCTGCCGGTGCAGGCCGTTCTGAACGTAGCAAATTACATATCGCTTACATCGCTCAAAAAACAGAAAACATAACACTACTCATTGAAACTGTGACTGTTACAGAATGTAAGGTATTTAAAAGAACACATTAAAACAAAGTATATCAATGAACTATGCCGTCGTCTGTCTGAAGTAAACAATTGTCATTTTCAACAATGTGAGCAACTGTGACCTTAACCTCCGACCAGGATCAGGATCAGGATTTGGGGCGTTGTTATATTCAACTTAGCCATTTTTGGCTTTTCATACCCCTTCAGATTTACTCCTTTTTATTGTTGGTCAGGTTGTTGACTAGCTCAGTCATTTTATCCATCAAAATCGTATTTCATTTTTGTCAATAACCTGGCAAGAACAATGGTGGCAACCGTTTGTACTATTTCGTATATTTTATATTAAAAATGATATTTGAAGGCTCTCAAAGCCAAATCAGTGCACTGGGCTTGTGTGCAGGCAAGACATCAGCCGGCTTCTTTTATTTTTCTTCTGAAAGCAGATAGGGTGTTGCGAATTCGGTATAGATCAGTCAGCACGTTTTGACACATAGCGACGGTGACCTCCTTGAAACTGAAATCGAAATGAAAATGATATAATATAAAAAAATATTAAAAAAAAAATCTTTTTCGTCTGCTCGGTGAATTATGCTGGCTGCATTATCTGAGAAAACTGAAGCATACGACGAGCATCATGCACATTTAAGACATTTTCTATTTGAACTCAGTGAAATGGTGACAAGTATGATTTCGGTTTTAGTCAGCCAGTA
>NC_134881.1:23138595-23256095 GCF_041734735.1 Babylonia areolata
CGGAGAACCCAGTTAACGTGTTGGTTGTTGAAACGGGAAGAGGGTAAAACAGTTCCTAGTCCCACAGTCTTAGTAAGATGTTATTGGTTTCTGTCTTGTATTACATGTATACCTAGACTGAAATTTGCTGAAGATAATTGACAAATCTATTTAGATATCTGATTCAGTGTCTTCCGGTTTTGTTGATTGAATCGTGTGGTGTGTGTGTGTGTGTGTGTGTGTGTGAGCGCGCGCTCACATTCGTGTGTGTGTGTGTGTGTGTGTGTGTGTGTGTGTGTGTGTGTTTCACTACTAAGGGAAAATAGGCACAGCAGTGTTCCAGCATGAAAGTAGCAAAGAAACCAGAATGTTGATTATGGCTTCTCGACTTGGAAAAGAACTATAAGAAGTGTGTGGAGGTGGGGATCCAGTTAGGGAACATGTAGGGGGGTGGGGTGAGTGAGAGGGATGAGAGACATGGTATGCATGAACATTTTGATTCTTTGCATACATGAGTGTGTGTTTTGTACTGAGTGAATTAAGTCGTTGCTATTGTCAAGGTGCATAAAGCAATCCAACCATTTTAATGTGAAGTGCATTTTGGACCCCTAGTCAAGAATTTAAAGGTAAAATTTGAAACAGTAAATTATTATTTACTCCTATGTCAGTCATTATATGTGTGCACTTGCTTTAGTAAAACAAGAACTGTTATATGAGACTGATGTTTTATGCTATGTCATCGTTATGTCTCTTTTCACTTTTTTTCTTCTTCTTCCTCAAGCATGCCTGTATTGCTATTATGGCTGTGTGCATGTGATAAACAAAAGAGCTTCATAACACATTGTCATTCAGGAAAATGCAAATAAGTAATGGTTAAAAGTAATTGAGTTGTATTATTCATCTTGATTGGTTGTAAAGAGAGTCAGTATTGGTGAACTGACTCAGGCAAATATGTCTGGCTCAGTTTCAAGTTTTCAGTTTTTGGGTCTTAATTTCTCTTACTGAGATAATAAAGTTATTCTGATTCTGATTCTGTTCCTTCATTTTAGTTCAAACACACTGTAATTCTTGATTTGCATGTGTGTGTGTGTTTGCGCGTGCACGCATGCATTCATCTTTGCACATGTGTACATTTGTGAAATACATTGTGTGTATATGTTTGTGTGTGTGTCATCTTTGCACATGTGTACATGTGTGTATGCATTGTGTATGTATGTATGTACGTATGTATGTCTGTGTGTATATAGTGTGTTTGTGTGTATGTGTGTGTGTGTACATGCATATATGCTCAGTCATTTAGTTGGATTCAGGAATTCTAGCGAGCTTTGTTTCTGAAATTTGTATTTTTATGCCAAAGCTGTTTCTAACCTTTACTAGCACACTTGGAGCAAACCTATCTTTGCAGGTATTCGTTCAGTCAAGAAGACACCAGTGGAATGTTGTTGCCTGTCAGTGAATGTGGATTTTAGCAGTGTGCTTAAAAAAATGATAAATATGTCAGTAAATCAATGTAACTGGCATGACCTGTTTGTCTGATTTCACTTCCTGTATGCTTTTTGAAATTCTTTGTGTTGGGCTGCAGCGGATGGGTCTTCTGGCTTCAAGGCAGAAGCAGGCCGCTATCACCTGTATGTGTCGCTAGCTTGTCCCTGGGCGCATCGAACGCTCATTGTGCGCAAACTGAAGGGTCTGGAGGATGTCATCTCTGTCACCGTTGTTGACTGGATGTTGGGAGAAGGGGGCTGGTCCTTCACGGACTCGGTATGTGTCGGAATTTTTTTGGTGTTCAAGTAAAAAGGCCATTTAACCCTTGCCATGTGGCGTCTTTTTGTGTGTTTGGTGTGTTTTTTGTTTTGTTTCATGTTGTTGGTTTTTGTTTTTCATGTCAAAAAGAACTACTTTCCATAGTTGCCGTACAGTTATGATCATGTCCTGTGCTTTATTGCTCAAAGAAGGAACTTTCTGTCCATAGCATAACTCATGTTTTTGAATCAGTCTCAGACCCAGTGCACAATTTCCTCTATTTCGAAAACTGTCAGATATCATTCCTCTGCTAAAGAAAACATCTGTCATATGTATTAATGATCTCCAACCTGTAGCACAAACATTTATTATTATGAACGTTACAGAAAGATTTTTGTTAGTCCACTTACAGGAGGTTGTGAAGGAATTTTTAGACTCATTACAGTTTGCTTACAGAAGAAACAGGAACGCAGATGATGCTTCAATTTCTCAAATGCTTTCAGTACTATTCAGCCACATCTCTTTGCAGATAAACATGAACAAATGAAATTAAGCAACCCAGTGACTCTTTTGGGGTTTGGATTATCTAGGAAAAAACCCCAAAAAACAAACAAACAAAAAAATGTATGGATTTTAGTACAGTTGGAACTTTTTCAATCATTGTAGCAAGGCAATTGATTTTTTTTTGTTTTTTTGTTTTGTTTTGTTTTGCAGGCCTTGTTTATTTGTTTGTTTCTGAAGGTGAACATAAGTGAAATGGTTCCATATATTGCCCATGAAGAACTGGAAAAGAAGAGTTATGAAAAAGAGAAGAGTCATCTTCAATCCCTGATACTTGGCCAGGGCCAATAAAGCTGATACTACTGGCAATGAGGAGAGCATACATATTAGTCGCAGCAGCAGTTCACTTTCTGAAGATGATTTGGTCTTTCTCCCTTGTCATGTAGTGTCAGCCGTTGTTCTTTTTTTTTTTTTTTTTTTTTTTTTTGACAGAAACCCAAGTGCACTCTGGACACTGTCAACAACTGCAAGTTCTTGAAAGAGGTGTACCTCAAAGCGAATCCGGGTGGGTTATTTAATTTGCCTGCACTTCTGTACATCAATATGAACACCTTTAATTCTCCCTTCCTCCCTCCTCCTCTCTCTCCCTCTCTCTCCCTCTTGCATGATATGTATTCGTGCTTATGGCCAAAGTACATTAGACCATTCAGAATCTCTCTCTCTCTCTCTCTCTCTCTCTCTCTCTCTCTCTCCTCTCCCCCCCCCCCCCTCTCCCTCCCCCTCCCAGACACCTCCATCCATATTTGGGTTTGTTCTTTCACAGTCCCAGGAATTGTAGTCTGTGGAGAAATATTGCTAGGCCTCTGTGGATTTTTGTTTTGTTTTTTGGATTGGTTGGTTAGCTGCTTTTATTTGACCAGTTGGTGCAGTTTTTATTTAGCGATGGGATTCCTCTGCAGGACCTGTTCTTCAGCCATTTTTTTTTTTTTTTTAACTGCATGATTCATCCATGAAGCAGACTGTCCTTCAGCATTGCACTTGATGTTAATTGTGACAGAGAGGGATAGTTAGTGATCAAGATGGAAATGATGACAGAGTACACAATTAGGAAATTTTATGAGTGGTGTGTCATGAAACTCGTGTGCTTTATTTGTAATTGGTATTAACAGATGAGCAGTTGTTTGCGGGTTGTTTTTTTTAAAATCAGGGTATAGTACAGTTGCTGTTTATCATGATATTTATCATCATATAAGCTAATACTATACAGAAACAGAACATAAAGAAAAAGTCAAATGAAATGACATGGGGGGGAAATATACAGGATGATTGCAGTTTTTTGTTTTGTTTTTTTGTTGTTGAGGGAATGATAATTAGATGCAGACCGATTTAAATATAATGTACTTAGAAGTTACTAGAATCATGACATTATCATCATTAATTCATTAACTGATAATTATGAATGACATTCCATAGTTATAGTTGGAAACGTAAGGTTCCATCCAGAATACATGGTTATTCCAACATGATTGTTGATTGTTACATGATTATTGCAAAGAGAATATCAGATTTAACCAGAATACAGTGGCAACATGCTTAGAATTAGAAGTTAAATTTTTGCATCCAGGATACAGATGCAACATGATTAAACTAGAATTATAAAAAAAAAATGTTTTTTCATTCAGAGTACAATGCCAACATAACAGTGCCATGCCTGTGGGACAAACAGAAGCAGACAATTGTGAACAATGAATCAAGCGAAATCATCCGCATGTTCAACAAGGAGTTCAACGCCTTCTGCAAGACGGAGGAACAACGCAAACTGGATTTTTACCCAGAAGGCCTCAGAGACAAGATTGATGCTGTGAATGAGTGGGTGTATCCGTAAGTAAATGTTGAATAACTTTCTGTATCTATATTTTAATTACACATACCCCCGAAAACGGAGTATGGCTGCCTACATGGCGGGGTAAAAAACGGTCATACACGTAAAAGCCCACTCATGTGCATACGAGTGAACGTGGGAGTTGCAGCCCACAAACGCAGAAGAAGAAGAAGAAGAAGATTACACATACTTAACCGTGACCCAACTAGTGCAGACTCCGGCAGGGGTCTGACATTCCTGTCCTGTGCAAACTACTATCTGTCTATGCGGAGAAAACGAAAGTACTATGGCCGATAACCTCCCGGAAGTAGGTAACCTTCCCTTTGTCCCCCTGGCTAGCGCCCTCTTTTTCCGGCAGCCATCATGACTCCTGTTCCTCTGCTCTTCATACAGCTAAGTTTTTTTCGTATTTTCTGCCTGTCTGTCGATTCTCTGGCATGTTTATCTCTCTCTCTATATATATATATAGATTTTTTTTTTTTAACAGACATGATATTGAAATTCTAGTAATGTGGTCATATTTCACTCTATATTGGACTGAATTGCATTGAAGTTAATATTCATGTCTGATATAAGAATGGACCAAAAAGGGAAGAAGGAACCCAGGTGATTGCTTGCAATGTCTTGTCAACATAATGATTGTTTGCAATGTCTTGTCAACATAATGATTGTTTGCAATGTCTTGTCAACATCATGATCGTTTGCAATGTCTTGTCAGCATAATGTATTTCAATTGCTTTTAGTCAAAATCAGACACAGTTACAACAACAAAAATCCCAGTTATTGAGTTCACCCACTTAACATAAAAAGATGACATCAAACTATGGTTGCATAGAGAGAGATGGTAAGCATCAGTCCCATTTTGTTTGGAAAAAAGAAAAGAAATAATCAATGTGTGCTGTTTCATTCTGTCTTCCACAGTCAGATCAACAATGGCGTTTACCGTTCAGGTTTTGCTCGTTCCCAAGAGGCCTACAATACAGCCGTGACAGAGCTCTTTGATGGACTGGATAAAGTAAGTTACTGAATCGGTTTTTATGTGTTAGTTTTTAGATGAGAACAGACCCCCCACCCCCTCACCCCTGTCCCCCCCCCTCCAAAAAAGGAGAATAAAGTAGCTAGGAAAAAAACTTCTCTTTTTTTTTTTTTTATAGAGTGAAGGTTCTGTTCAAATGATAGGTGGTTACTCAGGTCTGAGTCTTTTTTTCTTTCTTTTTTTTTTTTTTTTACCTAATTGTTATTATCGTCTATGTGAGTTTTTTAATTATGAGTTGACACCAAGGCAATATGCAAGTGAAAAAGAAATAAACTGACACATTGATGCACTGGTCTTTGTTCGTACTCAGTGACATGTGTGCATGTGCACACACACACGTACATGTGCAAACACACAGGCATAGGCAAGAACACACATATACGCTTTTAATAATGATAATAATAATATCCAGAAATCTGCTCTAGGTGCTTTACAAAAATGCTTTTGTTACTTTTGTTAACATAAAACATTACATCAGTGTTGCATACACACACCAAAATGTGACTACACACACACATGCACACGCATGCGCACGCACACGCACACGCACACACACACACACACAGAATGCATACATACATTTTAACATACATGTGTGTTTAACAGCTACCCTAACACATACGCACAGATAGGCAGGCACAAACTTACATAAACACACGCACACACAATACACATTCATATACATACATGTAGTTATGTACACATACATATGTATACACACTTAGTCAAACACAGCTAACGCAAAGGAAGTGGACCTGCCACAATTGAACTTATTGCTGAGGGAAAAGGTGAGTTTTGAGACGAGAATTAAAAGATGCAAGGGAATCAGAATGACAGAGGTTATCAGGGAGCTTGTTCCACGTCTTTGGCGATTGAAAAGAAAATGATCTGTGTCCATAGGTCTTACTTCTGATGTGAGGTATCCTGAGAAGTCAAGTATCAGAAGAAGAACAGAGCTGGCGAGATGGGGTATAGATATGGAGGAGCTTTTCAATTTAATTGATTCAGTCTTTTTTTTCTTCTTAGATTGAAATTCTGGAGGGATTGGTTTTCTTAGTCTTTTCTTAAAATTTCAAAGCACCCAGTTACCACAACTTCATTGAAGCAGTACAGTTTAGCAAAGATAAGAACAATGTTACAAGTGGTCAGTGTGAAAAAAATTAGGCAATCAAGATTGTACATTTTAGATGTTGTTGAGAAGTGATGGCAGTCCAGTTGGTCAAGAGTGAGACTGTGTGTGTGTGTGTGTGTGTGTGTGTGTGTGTGTGTGTGTGTGTTTGTGCATGGATTCATGTGTGTGTTGTGTGTGTGTTTATGTGAGTGTGAAAATATTTAATTTATGTACATCTGTTGGTTTTTATATAAGTGTATCTTATTTCATGAAAACAAAAACAAGTCTCTAAATTATTAGATACGGTGTTGTAATTCTTTTAAGTTCTCCTAAATTTGTTTTATAAAGTTCATTTTACTTCTTCAGGTGGAGACCATTTTGTCCAAGTCTCGTTATCTGGTCAGCAACACTCAGCTGACGGAAGCTGATATTCGTCTGTTCACTACTTTGGTTCGCTTTGACATGGTCTATCACACCCATTTCAAGGTAAGCTCTGGGTGAATCTCTGCACCTTAGTACCAGTCACATCCACATTTTGTTGTTGTTGCACTGTGAATGTCACTTCATAAGTAACAGTGTAAACTGTTGAAGAGGAATGTTTTTGTATAGCCAGTATATACCCCTGAAAATGGAGTATGGCTGCCTACATGGTGGGGTAAAAACGGTCATACACGTAAAAGCCCTCTTGTGTACATACAAGTGAACATGGGAGTTGCAGCCCACAAACGAAGGAGATAGCTAGTATATATCATTGGAAGGCCTTCTTCTTCTTCTTCTTCTGCGTTCGTGGGCTTCAACTCCCATGTTCACTCATATATACGCGAGTGGGCTTTTATGTGTATGACCGTTTTTACCCCGCCATGTAGGCAGCCATACTCCGTTTTCGGGGGTGTGCATGCTGGGTATATTCTTGTTTCCATAACCCACCGAACGCTGACATGGATTACAGGATCTTAAAAGTGTGTATTTGATCTTATGCTTGCGCATACACACGAAGGGGGTTCAGGCACTGGCAGGTCTGCACATATGTTGACCTGTGAGATCGTAAAAATCTCCACCCTTTACCCACCAGGCGCCGTCACTGTGATTGGAACCCGAGACCCTCAGATCGAAAGTCCAACCGCTTTAACCATTTGGCTATGGCACCCGTCCATTGGAAGGCCGAAACATTTTAAAACCTGAGCTCACTTGACATGTCATGCAAAGTTCAGTTTCGCCTTATGTTGCATTTTGTTGTTTTGTGTTTCATTAGACTGCATTTTGTTGTGCTACTTACTTGTCACTGACGGAGTAAAAACGGTCAGACACGTAAAAGCCCACTCGTGTACATACGAGTGAATGTGGGAGGTGCAACCCATGAACGAATAATAATAATAATAATTATTATTATTGTTAACATCATCATTTGTCTGTGCAGACAAATAAGCGTTGCATTGTGGACTACCCCAACATCTGGGCCTTCACACGAGAGCTGTACCAGATGCCTGGTGTGGCAGAGACAGTGGACAAGGAGCATATCATGAGACACTACTTTGTAAGATTTTATTTATTTATTTATTTATCTTAATAGATTCTTTGATTATTCTTTAAATTGTCCTTTCATCATAACAGTCATACAGAGGTACTTAGCATGACGTTAGGTATGATGATAGAATGAAAGATGACTGCTGAGTATGTCAAAAACTGCAGATACAAAAAGTTTATAAAGACTCTCAGTTGTAACATAAGACTCACTTTTGACAAGAGGCATCCAATGTTCCTGACCATAGGTCTCTGTTCTCTGTCTTCAGGGACTGTGTTGACTTTCTCCAGTTGTAACACGCTTTTACTTATATGCATTGTGACATATGCAGTCTGATAATGCGATATATATATACTTGTTTATATTTAAATGTATATATTCATGCTCTGTCTTCTCTTCTCTATTCTCCCTCAACTCTGAACAGAGTTACTGGGGTGCAGAAGAACTTTTCACCAGATTCTTCCAAGTCTGTTGGTTGTGTACTGCAGCCTTAATCTCAGCAAATGTTTTTTTTTCTGTCCATTCTGCAATATTGTCAGTCCTATCATTTTTTTGTCTTCTCTGCTGTCTTTCTCACTCAACAGTTCCTCAGAGGGTTGTTTTTGCAAGGTCATTGGAGCCACTGGCCCTGTATGAATATTTAGTTCTTTTCATCCATGTGGTGCGCGCGCGCGTGTGTGTGTGTGAGTGTGTGTGTGTGTGTGTGTGCGTGCATGCGTGTGTGTGTGTGTGTGTGTGTGTGTGTGTGTGTGAGTACAGAGAGAGAGAAGAGAGATTTAATAACATTCATTGGCCTGAAGAATACCTGGTTTTATAAAGGTTATAGACTATATCAAAAGATGTTTTACTGTAGTTCGTTTTTGCGTCATTATGCTCTTCAATCATTATTGTGTAAGTTAATGTATTCCTATTTTATTTATGTTATACTTCGGTCTGTTTTGAGATGGAGGATGTGTTTTCTGTTCCAACTTGTATTATAAAGTAAATAAGTTCTGTTGTAGAAGTTATCATTTCTTCTACCCCCTATTCTATATATTTGGAGGGAAAGCAAATCACCCAATTTTACATTGTAGTAGCAATCCACAGGACACTGTATTTGCAGGCTTCTGTGTTTGTGGGCTGCAACTTCCACATTCACTCGTATGTACACGAGTGAGCTTTTACTTGTATGACCTTTTTTCCCCCCACCATGTAGGCAGCCATACTCCGCTTTCGGGGGTGTGCATGCTGGGTATGTTTTTGTTTCCATAACCTGCCGAACACTGACGTGGATTACAGGATTTTTAACGTGCATATTTGATCTTCTACTCGCGTATACACATGGGGTTCAGGCACTAGCAGGTCTGCATATATGTTGACCTGGGAGACCAGAAAAATCTCCACCCTTTACCCACCAGGCGCTGTTACCGAGATTTGAACCCGGGATTCTCAGATTGAAAGTCCAACGCTTTAACAACTCAGCTATTGTGCCCATCGAATAGTACAGAATAGAAATGAAACTTTCTTAATAAGCACATATCTACTTACCCCACATATTCAAAAACAAACAAAAAAAACCAACCCTCCCCCCCAACCCCCCCAAAAAACCAAACAGCTAAGACCATAAAATATGTTCTTGCTATACTGTCTTTTGATTCTTAGAACAGCTGAAAAAGTGGACAGGACAGCCTGGCTGTTGTCTCTTCAAGTGGGCTTTTAAATACATTCCTATTTTTACCGTGCAACTTAGGTTGCCATACTCTATTTCCCAGGGTCAGTCAGAACATTGATGTGTGTGTGCGTGTGTCTGTTGTGTTCAGGAGAGCCACAGAAGCATCAACCCATACGGCATCGTGCCCATCGGCCCTGAACTTGACTTTATGGAGCCCCACGGACGTGACAAGATGTGAAGAACATTTGGGGAATGCCTTTCACTGATGTTTTTCCTTGGTGCACTGATGTAATAGTTGTGTGTTTAGAGTGTACCAGTGGTGTTCACCGAGTATACCATAAAAACATTTGAGAATCAAGATTGATTTCAAATGTAGAATTTAATGCTGCCTATTGTAGATTGCAATGCTTTACATCTTCCACACCAGTGTGGAGGGCATTGCATTGCTATTCTTGACCTTTCATTCGAGAGTAAAGGTTGTGATACTCATTATATCCCTTGCATTGTCTGCTGTGCAATTTAGATTCTAATAATAAATGCACAAAAATATCCCTCTGAGCTGAAAAGTGTATAACTTTATATATATGCATATAATCTCTTGATAAATAGTGATACAGCAACTGTAAGACTGAGACTGGAAAAAGAAATTGTGGAATTTTATGTTTGGAGTATTTTTGTATTGAGTGTGGCAGAAGAACAATATGAATACCGTTTTATCATAGATTGGTTGTAATATTCTAATTATAGAATTACATTTTTTTCATGACAAATGCAAGAAGATGAAAGGTCTTGTTTGAAATTGTGCAATTTTGTTTTTTATGTTTGTTATGACTTGTATCACAGAAAATTAACTGTTTGGTTTCTTTAAACATGCAGTAATTTTTATGTTTATTTACACATTTATTTGCAGTTACTTTTTCTGATGATGGCACAGTCTTATGCCATTTAAATTTCAACAGATTTCCTTGCTTTACAGTGTATTTTCTGTTGATGAAAACATTTGCGTTCCATTGTCATGGCACAATTGTTGCTGAACTCGTTTACCTGCACAGTGTGATATATTTCTTAGCAATGACCATGTAATAAAATCAATATTCACATGAAATTTCAAGAGAATTTGTCTTTTTGTGGGCTGTGGCTGATCATTATTGTTGATTTTAAAGCAAGCCATTCAGAGTGCAACTTATTTGACATCTATTCAACTTTACTCTCACCGACATCAGTGCATTTTTAAGGGGAGTTTGGGAGGGGGTTGGGATTATTGTGTCTTCCCAAATTCAGTGAAGTATTGGCTCTGCTCAGAAGACTAGGACCAGACTGCCCAATGTTGCAACACAATAGTCACTGTCATCCATTTTTTTTTTATGAATGTGGTAAGCTGACATTCTCTGATATCACCATTCATACACCTTGAAATTTTTTTTATCTGTAAGGATTGCTGATTCCAGAATATAATATGGAAGGATGTGTAAAGTACAGCCCAATAAAGCATAATCTCAAATGTGTGATATAAGATATTGGTGCTATTGATATATATTGCGCTGAATCTTGTCAGACAATTCAAGGCACTTTCCATATGCATGTAAAATCGTAGAGTATAGTACAGGACAGGACACGTTGTCCACATGACAGACAGCAGGATCCCAAAGATGCTTTTGTATGGCCAGCTGAAGGAAGGCCACCGTGAACTTGGAAGACCCTGCAAGTGCTTCAAGGACACTTTGAAGACAAACCTCAAGGCCTGTGACATAGACATCGCTTCCTGGGAAACTGATGCCCTTGACCGCTCTCACTGAAGGATGCTGTGCTCTAGTGGCATAAAGACATTTGAAAACAAGAGAACGCTGGCCATTAAGGAGAAGCGTGAGCGAAGGAAGCAGGGCTCAACTTCTGGAGACGTTTTCCCTTCCAACACCTGTGGGAAGTGCTGTGCATCCAGAATCAGCCTCTTCTCCCATATGAGGACACACACCGACAGATAAGCCTGCCTGCCTACTCATCCATCGGTCCGATGGGAGACTCCATCATTGTACAGCCCTGTCCAACAATCTCAGACCAAACTGTCACATGTTAGCATCATCCTCTTCCCAGTGAAGAAAGAAAGCCTTGTGGATATAGCCTCACTTTTAAACCTCAAACCTAACGGTTCCGTTGCAAAACTATTACATGGTTGTCAATGTTATCTCTGTCCAAATGAAGAATTGTGAACATACAGGAAAATGATCTGCATTATTGTGGGCAGTCCTGTCTGCTTTCATTGTGATCTTACTTTTCATTTCCCATGCTTGTCCAGGCCTTGCCAAGTTAATACTAACATCGCTACATTGTTTAGTTCATGTGGTTGCGCGTGGAGGGAGAAACAACTGTCTCATCACCCAATTTGAGATGCTCGCTGTATCTCCATGAAGTTAGATTTATCATCAGGCTGGGCTGAGTATGTGATAACCTGCACATTCGATATGGAACAGAAACAATAATGATAATGGATACTTATACAGCACACTGTCCAGAAACCTGCTCTAGGTGCTTTACAAAACACTTTGTTTACATAACATATTACATCAATGTTACACACACACACCAAAATGTGACTAACAAACTAAACACACACACACATACAAATAATCTGAAGAGCATAATGGCATCCGTGAATTTTGTGGTCACTTGGACAACTGATGTGGACAGCCTTTTGTGAAGTGGCGCTGGTATAGTATTGTGCTGAAATGAAAGTGTGAGTGTGATGAGGAAACTGAGATGAACAGTGGAGAAGTGCCATTGCCCTGAGGATTTGAAAACACTGCGGAAAAAAAAAGGTTAAAGGCTGCAAAACTTTATTTAGCAGCATCAATTTGCACAAATAATAAAACAATTTCACATGCTGATGCTGTTTTCTTTTTTTGTTTTGTTGTTTTTTGCTGTGGGAGCTTTCATTCTCAGAATTATTTTCTTTATGGTCCTCCTCAGGTGACTGTAGATGTGTGTCTGTCTGTGTCTGTGTCTGTGTCTGTGTGTTTTTCATAAGAGAAAAAGCAAGGACACTAAAAAATGAAGGATTCTTTGGGTAAATTCATTTTATATTGTTAACAGATGGCAGATTCAGGGGGAAAAAAGTACTTGCTTCTGATATAGCTCTTTGTTTTGTGATTGAAAGCAGCTGTTCACTTCCTCTGCTCTGATGAAAGATAAACACATGCACATAGTCTTTTTCTCAGGTCTGTTTTGAATCAATGTGTGTCTAAAACAGCAGTTCAGATGAGGTCATGCTCATAAACTTGCTCATAGATGGTTTGTATGGCTGAAGACAGACTTCATAATGACTGCCAAGTTAACAAAGAAACGAGAATAAAAAGCCTTCAAGACATGTGTAATGCCCACTGATTAATCCAACCCAGGAGAGAAAATAAGCACCTTAAAAAGCAGATCATCTTGCAGCAGGTCTTTTTAATTAAACACCTGTTTGACCTTCTCCTTTGACCTCTGAATTTGGCTGTTAGTTATTTAAATAAATATCATTATTAAAAACAAAACAAAACAAACAAACAAACAAAAAACCGCACAAAAAACAGTTTCAGTTTCAGTTTCAGTAGCTCAAGGAGGCGTCACTGCGTTCTGACAAATCCATATACACTACACCACATCTGCCAAGCAGATGCCTGACCAGCAGCGTAACCCAACGCGCTTAGTCAGGCCTTGAGAAAAAACAAACAAACAAAAAAAACAAACAAAAAACAAAAAAAACCCAAAAACAAGAAAAAAAACAAAAAAACACACACACACCAAAAAACTAGACAAAACAATGAAACAAACAAAACAATCCAACAAATACAAAACTCATGTTTTTCTTCCACATTTTCCAGTAATAGTTAATTGTAAATTTGAACTTTAACCCCCTGACCTTGACTCTCTACAGAATTTATATTGTTACTGTGACCAGTCACTGGAGTCAGTTTCATGAAGACTGGATGCAAGACCTCACATCTCTTGTGTTGAAAAACATTTTCTGTTGATATGTAGTGTTGTGACCATGAAGTTTGACCTCAGACCATGAATTTCAATTTAGGTCATGCTGTCATATCATGAGCGGTGACAATTACATACACCAAATTTGATCAGAAAAAACAAGTGAGCTCTATTTTCCCCAGTTGATGATCTTGGCCTCTGACATAACACCTTGTTTACAACATCATGAAGGAGAAGACTGGAAAGTTTTTATTTGTAACTACCATTCTTCCAAGTTTGGTTCCTCTTCCACTTGTGATAGCAGATAATTAAAATGCCAGTGTCAAAGTTTATAAATGAGGCACACACCCATGCACACACACACATACGCATATGTGCACACACACACACTAGTATGCATGTAAACACACACACACACACACAAATGAAGACATACATGCAAATGTATATGTATCTTTCTCGCACTCATCTTACATTCATTCACACTTTCTCTCTTTCTCTGTCTCACACACTCCCTCAACATTTCCATCCCACCCTCACCCCATACTATAACTTCTCCCCTCCCCCCTCCCGCATAGAGTTAATGAATGCATGATGGTTAGATTCATTTTATCCAGACAAGTGCACCCAAGGTGCATGACCATTTAAACAGATGTTGATACAAACAATACTAACAAATTATCTCCTCTGGGGAAGAGAAACACTCATTTGCGCATCCCTTCTAGCTCCTTGCACCTACCTACATATGTCATCATCTAATATGTAATAAGTGAATATGTGTGTGTGTGCAATGCTCATTGGCTGTCAATGCATGTTTGTTGCATATCTGTTATGCATGTGTGTGTGTGTGTGTGTGTGCGTGCATGTTTTACGCTTATTTGTCATCAGAATTGTCTTTTTATTTTATTTTCATGTATTGTTGTTGTTATTATTATTATTATTTTTATCATTTCAATATTTTTTATTAATTTTTTTTTTATTTGAAAAAAAAAAATCATTTTCTTTTCTCAAGGCATGACTAAGTGCGTTGGGTTATGCTGCTGGTCAGGCATCTGCTTGGCAGATGTGATGTAGCATATATGGATGTGTCCGAACGCAGTGACGCCTCCTTGAGCTACTGATACTGATAATCACATTGTGTACTTTTCATTAAATTACTTTTTTTTTTTCTTTTAAAGCAAACCATTTCTTTTCGCACACACTACCGGTCAGCGAGTTGGAGCAGTCTGGTTCAGTTTTTTTTTTTCTTCTAGCTATGGTTCACTACAGACATCTGTGCAAAGGGAGCTTTTACAGTTAAGCTAGGGTGGTTAAAAGGCTGTCAGTTTAAAAGCACAAGTTAATGACGTGCCATTCGTCTCCTTTTGAAAATGAACAAGAACCATACTTTCTAAAGCCTTAATTATATTTTCGAACTTTCTGTATGAGTTAAAAGAGTAATAACCGCAATTAATTTGTAAGAAATGGACGCATATCAGTATGCTTATTTGATATGCTAATATATTATTCGTAACTGCAACTCAAACAGTAAATACGAAACTGTGAAAAACTGTGACTGGTCGACAATTTCCTTGGTAGCCACAACAAAACAGAAGAATGGCTGTCGCATTGCAGATGAATGGAACATGATTTTGACCTTCCTGTAACGGCTTTCTTGACAATGACTGTATGACAGAAACCCATTTTGGTGAGTATTGCAAAATGTTAATGTTTGACTGTACGTTGTAAGTTTATTTTGCAGTTTTCTTTGATCGTCGCGTTTGCAAATCGGCATGCTTTTGACTTTCCGAGCTTCAAACAAACACAGAGATTACCGCCCGTTGATAAGAGTTTCAGGATGGTTTTGCACGAGTGTGGTTGCTCAGTCAGAGATTGGTATATTTGCTGAATTCCACTGTTCCCGCTTAGCCGTTTGCAAGCCCTTTTCTTCTTGTAGATTTATAAAGTCGATGACTGATTTGCAACAATCCATCATTCTCTGTATTTAACTTTTAAGTTATAAATTTCATGAGTGTTTGACCTAATTTATTTCTAGACTCAGTTTTAACGAATACACAAACGTATAAAGTCATTGGGACAGTGACAAAGGAAATGGATGGGGATAGGGGTGGGATGGGAGGTAGGGGGAGCCTGTTGCTTCATGGTATTCGTCATGGTCACTCCATGCAAAAGCCACTTGTAAAATCGCTTTCTGTGCTCTTTGCCTGCTTCCACTTTTTGTTGATTTTGTTTTCCCAGTTGATCAACAGGTGTCAGGCTGTGGGTTGTTCTCAAACACACACCCCTGGCCTACCCCACCATCTCACCTCTCCATCACACCACAAATAGCTTTAGGCAATTATGATTATGGACTCTTGCAGTAATAATTTTCTGTTGTCAAATTCAAACTTAAAAAAAAAAAAAATGCTTTGTATGTCGATGGGTTGTAGTCATCAATTAATATATATATCACTCAGTAAACCTAAGCTGTTCTGATTATGGTTGATTAAACAAGCCAGTCCATTAAAAGACACAAATTCGGAGGTGTCGTAAAGGTGTTTTTTTTCTGACGTAGGAAGATAATGTTTCATTAAAAAAAAAAAGGAAAGATTTCCAGGTTTTATTCTGTTACTTAGGGCTTAACTTTTTTATTTTCAGATAAAATGTTATTAGTGCTGTGACATTCTTGAAAAGTAGTGGTCATGTCCCTCGAAACTAGATATTTGTTTTTAGTGTTGGTATTGTCATCTAATGTACAGAATGATGCTTTGTTTGCTATACACTATAATACAGCATTGCATTATTCATGCCTTGCTGTTTGTGGCCCAAAAGGTGCATGAAAAATTACTGAGTACCTGTTGGTCATATTTTCATTTGTAATGTTAAACTCAACACCCATTCTTACAAAGTTTTGTTATTGTTGCTTCCTTTCCATTAGTTGTTGATATGGTGCTGAGATTGCGGTAGTTGTCACAAACTCCACTTCATATCTGGTGCAAGGCACAGTGCATGTGGATTATTAATTTATTTGTGTTACTCCCACTCAGATTCACTGTGTCAGTAATGAAAATTTGCCGTGATTTTTGTTTGTTTGTTTTTGTTGAAATTTTTTTTTCTTGTGATTTTGTAATGTTTTTGTGCTTTCTCCCTCTCTGCGTGTATTTTGCATGTTGACTGGAATCATTCATATTTTGACTTAAGAAGGTAACTGATTATATTTTGATTAAGAAAAAAAAAGAAACTTTTTTCCGCATGACATTTTAGCATCAACCCCATGATTTTTCTTGAAGACACAGCAAAAATCAATTAATTATTATTGTGATACTACTTTTCCATTATTTGTGTCGGCCATATAGCAGTGACCATACAAGGTCAAAGTAACTTAGTTTCAGGGGATACCTGTTCTAATGGCTTATTTTAGCACTGCAGATGCTAATGCTGATGATCTGTTTAGATACCAGATACAAAAAATTCTGTAAATGTGTGATCTAACTGTGTCTGTAAATGATAACAATTTATTATGTGGTCTGTTAAGGAAAATTCATAAGATTTGCTTATACAAATGACAATGTTTTGCCTTTACTGTAGTTTTACATCAGCAGATGTTAAAAAATATATGTTGAGAATCCCTTAATCCATGTCAGCAATGGATGGATTGTGGGTGTATAGATATACCCAACATGCATACACCTCAAAACAGAGTATCAATATGGCTGCCAAAATGCTGTGGTTAAAATAGTAGTGTAAAATCCTTCTGGAAGATAAAAGTGAATGTGGGAGCTGCATCCCAAGGATGCAGAAGAAGACAGAATTTGCAGCTTACTTCTTGAGGAAGGCAACTGCAAATATGGTTTGGTTTTGCTAAACGTAAAACATTTTACATATATTTTTGGCCTGATTTCAGTGTGATTGAGCTAATGACTAATGGGTATGGGGAAAAAAAGACAAAGTTAATAACAGTTTTGACATATTTCAACATTTATTCATCATCATCATAAATGTTTTTTGTCATTAATTTTATGTTTTACTTACTATAAGTATAAATGAATTTTGAAATGTGGTTGAAATACTTACGATGCGAGCATAGAAAACAAATATATGGATATGAAATTATAAACAGATTTGAGTTGAGAAATTCTCAGATATATATATCATTTACATATGTTTTTTTCTCTGTCTGATTGCGTGTTTGAATCAGCTAACCTGTATTTTGATATCTCCTACCCACTGTTCTGCTCTCTCTCTCTCTCTCTCTCTCTCTCTCTCTCTCTCTCTCTCTCTCCGTTTCCAGTTCTTTTCACTTTCACTCCCACATGCATATTCATGCAGACATATAAGACAAAAACTTTAAATTTATCTGTGGGTGCTACACTATGCACTTTGCATTATTTGATTACTATGCATCACTATCTTCACTCATCCTTCCAAACATTGTGATGATCATCAACAAAACTGCATGTTGCCAAAGTGTTCAGACTGATCTGCTACAGTTGCAAGTGGGTGTGCACATCATAGCCCTCACACATGGATATATATTCAAGTCTGAAACCTCTGTCATATGTAAAACACAAATGTGTTGTTTGGCTTTCTGGAGAATGGAAATAAAACCATTTTGTGTCTTGCCAGGCTGAACACAGAGTGTCGTTTCAGAATGAAAACCTGTCCCAAAGAAAATATTAGATGAACCATCAGAAATGTGCTTGGGAACAGTGTACATATGATGCAGGACATGTAAAAATACATTTCTTGAAATGACATTTACCAGCACATTCATGCCTGGTTATTCTTTTAAAAATTTTTTAACACTTTTTAAATGACATTTTTTCATAACACAATGGACAAATTGAAGAAAAATGATAATTAAGAAAAGCATTTTATAATCAAAATACTAATTCATGTCTGTTTTTGTTATAATATGATAATCCATGATTATCCATGAGAGGATGCTTTCCTTAATGCATCTTCATCTCAGTGTCATGTCAAGAAAAAAATATATGTTGTCAAGTCAGCCTTGCTGTGGCATGATATAATAATATGTTGTACATAGTGTGGTTGATCAGTCATCCTTTGTCCCATTGATACAATATGTAGCTATCAACCCGAAACAATGATCACTTGTCAGCATCCACAAATCAATAAACCTAGTGTAGTATTGATGTAGAGCAGTAGACAATTAGAACTCATTTGGATAGATGGGGATTGATAAAAATGTTTTTCCTTGTTCTTTTCTTTGTCAAAAGGTAAACAGCCTGAGTAAGGAAGATTATACATTTTTTGAATGCGTACTGATACTGTATATATATTTTTTCTTGATACCAGTAAAACTCATCACATTACTCCTGTAGCTCATTTCCAGTTCCACTTTATATCTTTTGTTGTGCATCTGTTGATGTTTCATCATTATATTAGATTTGTTTTTTCCAACAGGGATATAAAATCTGGTGCTTGAGGCTGACTCGCACATTCAGATGTGAACACACATGTGTGCACACACTCCATCTATCTCTTATACAGTATTCATTTAATGTCATACCCATATACACATGATATATGTAGCACACATACTCCATCCTTCTCTTATCAAATATTCCATTGATCTGATGTCATCAGATGGGAGGAACACACACACACACACACACACACACACACACACACACACACACACACACACACACAGACATACACATAAATTCATAAACACACAGATACAAGATACACAGACAGACAGACAGACACACACCATATAGTTTCATGCGCACATCCCCGCCCCCCCCCCCCCCAAACACACACACACACAGATGCGCAAGGCCTCCAACCTTCTCTCATCAATCAAATATTCATTTATCCAAACAGGATTTTAGAAAATGGGGGACATGCTCTCTCTCTCTCTCTCTCTCTCTCTCTCTCTCTCTCTCTCTCTCTCACACACACGCACACCCACTTCACCACATAGGTGCATGCAGCCTCCATCTTCTCTCATTTAATATTCATTTCATCAAACAGTATTGTTAAAAATGGGAAACACGCACACACGTGCTCTATCTCAGTCTCCCTCTGTCTGTCTGTCTGTTTCTCTCTCTCTCTCTCTCTGTCTCTCTCTCTCTCTCTCTCACACACACACACACACGCACACACATACACACACACACACACATACATCAACAATTAAAAAAAAAAATTGTGGTGGGGGTTGGGGGGAGCGGGGGGAGAAAAAAGAAGATAATGTATGCAGTGAAAAGGGAAAAAACCCAAAAACCTGATGGTAGAAACTGGAAATATTAGTGATGAAACGAAAACCCAAAATAACAAACTGATAGAAATACACAACAAAAAAGCAAGCCAAACAACATGAAATATGTATAAGCAATAGAAAAGCTGTAGTAGTCAACATCTCTGGTAATCTCCAGTGTCTATGATCTGCGTGGAGCTCGGTGTGGCAGGCTTATTGATCTGTCCTCTCCCCTGTGTGTATTTTGTCATCTGCCTCTTACTCTGTGCTGGCATCCCTTTTCCTTAGCATTGTATATCTCCGCCCGAGCTTTCCAGCTTTTCTGTCAGAGATGCCAGGCGAAACACGAGTGCTGTTGACAAGTGTTTGCTTGTGCAGTCAAAAATAGAAGCCTGGGTGCCCGTTGCCTTGACAGTGACGTGTTTTATGGCTTTGGTAAACTCAGGTGGAAAATTGTGTTGGTAATTAGGTCTGCTTGGTTGTTTTCCTTGCAGCTTTGTGGTTATTTTGGTTACAGTTTGGTTTTGTGATTGTGCTGCTGTAAATCTTTGTAAAGAGGGAAAGAATTCAACTGCAAGTGTGGAGTAGGATTGAAGGGTGGTAATTCTACATTTTGAAAAAAAAAATGTGGAGCAGGATTGGATACCAATTCTGTTTTTTAAAATCTTCGGTGGAGCAGTGTAGAATGGTAATTATACATAACAAAAAAGAAATAATTTTGTGGAGTGGGATTGAACAATATTTCTGCAATTAAAAATGGTTTTATGGAGGAGGGTGGAATGGTAATTTGACATTAAAAATTTCTTGTGGGGTAGGATTGAATGGTAATTTTGCATAAAATGTTTAGTGGAGCAGGATTTCATGGTGATTTTGCATTAAAAAAAAAAAAAGAAAGAAGCTTGGTAGTGAAAGATTGAATGGCAAAAAAAAAAAAAAAAAAAAAGTAAATAAATAAAGGTTGTGTGGAGCAGGAATGAATGGCAATTTTACATTTGAAAAAGGTTCTGTAGAGCAGGTAATTCTACATGAAAAAAAATGGTTTTGGGAATCCATATTGAATAGTGATTCTACATATAAAAAAACAACAAGAAAAACAGATTGTGTTTGTGTTGCTGAATTGAATGGTAAATCTACATTCCAAGGTGATTTCTGTCTTTGTGGTGTGGTTGAATAAGTGAGCTAGCAGATGATATCAAATCGTGATTTAAACTAATTAAAGTTTAGTTTTGTTAACTGTTTAAGCAGATTTTGCCATCACAGCCATACAACACCAATCCTGTATGCACACATCCTCTGCTTGGATTGTTAATGTTACTTATTGTAATTTTCACATCAGTTTGTGCTTCATAGACATGGAGCTCACTAGAATCGCCAGTGGCAAAATGAAAATAGTTGATGAGATAGCTGTTCTGAATGAAAATACAACAAGCATTTTGAGTGTTGAAATAGTGTGAATGAAACTGTTGAAGTGTGTGTGTGTGTGTGTGTGTGTGTGTGTGTGTGTGTGTGTGTGCATTGATGTTATCATTAGTTATAAAGTGTCTCTTTTGACTGGGCAGTCGCTCAAACTACTCTTTTTACCTCCAATTTTCATAAAATCATTTTCCTGATTGGTGCATGTTTATTACTGCATTTCTGACCAGCTAACCCGCTTACTGATTTGGCTGTCACGGTAATCAGCCTGGGGTGTTTTGGATGCTATTTTCAGCCAACACCTGTATTCAGTTTGCTGAAACATTTTGCATTCGGAAGTGGTATGCCAAAAGTGTTATTGCCGATCAGAATCAATAAATCACATTATGAAATATGCCTCAGGTTACTACTACCTGTTCATTTCTGCAAAAACTTCACATGAGTTGTTTGTCTTTCTTTTTTTTCTCTCTTCATATGTTAAGTGTTATGGTAATGTGTTATATATATATATATATATATATATATATATATATATATATATATATATATATATATATCCATATTGTATTTTTCCTGTCTTGACACTATTTCATGAACTGTTAAAAAAAAAATTTAAAAAAATGAGGATAACGTCAATGAGAATAAAGAAGACATGTAAAAAAAAACCCCCAAACCTGCAGTGTTTCACCACTGAGACATAAACACACAGGCCCAAACCTGCATTACCACCCTCCCCCTAAATCCTCCCCCCTCACCCTTCCATTCCCTCACTTGGCCGAACCATCCCCCCAAGACTAGCATCATCCCTTTTCCAATAATAGTACCGCTGGCTCGCTGTGTGACCTGCCGTTGACAAGTGATGTAGCATGGGACTAGAAGGCTGCTCTGGTGCTAAGTCCACAAGAGCAGAGGGAGACTTTAAGCGAAAGGACAGGGGTGGTGGCTGTGTACACCACACACTGAAAGGATTTTGCCAGTCTGCAGCGGATCGTAGTGTGTCCTGCAGTGATCTTTTACTGAAGCAACCATGGCTGCTGCTACTTCTGCTGCTGCAGCATCAAGGAGGGAGTCAGATGCTCTTAAGACAGCAGCATGGGCAAAATTTGGTAAGACGTCATAGTCAGAGATTTTTTTAAGAAGCTTGAAAACAACAAAATGTCCATCTTTGATTTAAAAAACAACAAAGAACAACAACAACAAAAACACCACAAAAAAACAACAACCAAAAACAAAAACAAAAACAAACCAAAACATGCATCAACAACAAGAGATGAAAAATAGGCAATTTCCTAAGAATAGCTGGAGCAATTGTCTTTGTAGGGAAAAGTTTTTGCTTGTAAATTTTATTATTTTTTAAGTGTTAGTGGCTTGGTCATGAAAAATAATTTATGAGTGATTTGTTTATGATGAATTGTTTCTTAATTATGGGTCGGCAGCCCTTGGTAAGGTCCATTAATTGTTTGGAAAATATACATTTTGCGGTTGCCCTTTTGCTTTAGTTGTCAGAATCAAGAAAACAGCTTGACCATATTTTGTAATTTCTAAATCAACACAACTGACTTATGTACTTTTATTTTAAATTTCTTGTTCAATTATGTATGAATAGGAAACAAACAAAAAACACAAAAGATTAAACAAACACAAATAAATGGGACAGCTTCATTGCAATGGAAAGCATTGCAAAACAAATACATTATTATGGTTTGAGTGAAATGGCCTGTGTGTGATAGTTATTGTCACAGGAGAGTGGAAAATATTGTCAAGGAAGAAAAGTGTTCATTACGTTTTGGGAGAATCAATAGGCTGTGATCAATAACTGAATTTTTATACCCTTGTTATAAGTGTTTGAGGACATGTGCATGAGTGCAAACAAAGAGGTTTTTTGTGGGTTTTGCTTGTGGTGCTTGTCAGGTATTGTCGCTGTTTGCACTTCACCCCTGGGGGAATGCGTGGACAAAGGGGATACAGTTGACAAAAATAAAAGGTTTTTCATGTTTCTCCTCTTCTTTTTTTTTTTTTTCAACATGCATGCACTGGTTGTTCAGCATTGTTCCATGCTCTGAGGAAATAATAGCCTGATAGTGATAGGTATGGCCAGTAGTTCAGTATGTAGTAATTTCACATCTCAGAAATCGTGCAGTAATTTTTCATTTTTTTGCATGTTTGCCGTCAACTGCATTTGAAAAAAAAGATTAAGCATTAAAAAATAAAAAAAAAAAAAAAAAAAAGAGCGTAAGAAATGAATAGTGATGCAGTATCATACAGCACCTCTGTCAGCTTTTGGTAACTCTGTCATAGACATGCCTCCAGAATAATTCCATTTTGATGGCTAAACTATTGTTGATCTTAAGATGATTGATATATATACATAGTGTGCAAAATAGGTTTATAAAAAAAAAAAAAAATCATTAACTTACCAGAACAGTTGATAATGATGATGATGAAACTGAAATAATGATTTAATGAAGATGATAAGAATGATTATTCACATTTTACATTCCGTGAAAACAATACATTTTCAAGACACATTATAACTGTTGTGCTGTGTTGTCATTCAAAAAGATAACACAGAACACATACTATACAAAACAACAATCGTTCTTGACACCTATTAGGAGAATTTCCATTCTTGCAAAGCAAATCTGTTGCTAACACAGCAAAACTTAAAATCCAACCTCTCCCCTCTCACACACACACGTGTGTGTGTGTGCACATACACACACACACACACACACACACACACGTGTGCACATACACACACATACACATGTGCACACACACACACACACACACACACACACACACACACACACACACACACACACACACATGCGTACATGCATGCATGCAGGCATGCATGTACACTCTCACACAAACTTTATATGTACCTATACTTCTTTTTTTTCTGTATTGCAACTGATAGTATTGCAGATTTTGTCCCATGGTGGAAAATAATGCAACAGGTGACTTAGGCAAAGCTGTGGGTACAGTTTCCTGTGTGCACAGCAGTGACTTGCATGTTAAGTCAGGTGCCAACACTATGTCACATGCATATTTCAGATACAAAAACAGATAATTGAAAAATGATTGTATTCAGATATGTTTGACAACTGACACGAACTAGCATTAAAAAAAAGTAAGATTAATTATGTGCTTCCTTACACAATTGATATAATGAAAGATACTCCTGTGTTTGTTTCCACATACACACAGCAGTATGCTGATAATGATTTTTTTCTTTTTTACTTGCTTTCTCTGTTGTTTCAAGCAACAAACCATGCTACTATACTGTATTGACTATCGTGTCACAGTAGTTCTCTTTCCAATTTCTGCAAATCAGTATCAGTGTGTGTATGTGTGTTTACAGCATAAAATAGTGCAGCCAGGTTTTGTTGTCGGTTTAGCTGTGTAAATCTGAGTGCAGGGTATATGGCCCTGTGTGGTTGGCTAAGGATAAGTAAACTTGAAGGGAAGGAAAAAGGGTTTGGCTATAAAACAACCTGAAGGAAAGGGAAAAGGGCTTGGCAATAAAACACACACACACACATTCACAAACACAAGTTTTATGCAGGCAGTTACTTCTGTATGTATGTGAATACATGACACACATGCACACACATACACACATGGAAGCATGCATGCGCGCGCGCGCGCACACACACACACACACACACACACACACACACAATCAAAACCAAAACCAACAGGAAGCATGAAAGATAAAGCTGCAAACTTGCATTGTTGCATTTTACTGACCGTGACATGGCTTTAGCACATGGTCACATGAGTGCAACATCTCTAAGTAATCAGAAATGAAAGCATAACATGTGCACAAAGAAAGAAAAGGAGAAGGATAAGATGAGATGAGGGGAAAAAAAAAGATGATAAGAATGATACCAGCTGTTGTAAATATTGCAGTCATTTTTGTACATGGTTTCAGTGTATCCATTTCCTGTCCCTTGTGTGTTTCCAGGATTGAAGATGGATTCTTCAGAGAGCAGTGAGAGAGAAAAGTCTGAGGATCGTCAGACCTCAGCAGGTACCGAAAACAAAACTGAAAACCACCAGAGCTTGGACACCACTCCCACCAAACAGTCGGACGCGGACGACACCTATGAAGACGACTTTGAGGAGCTAGATTCCTTCATTCAAGAGAAATCACAGGAGTCTTCCTCATCGGTGATTAGCAGATTTTGTTCATTTCAGTGATTATGTGCTTTTCTTGACCAGAAGGAAGGTAGCAGAATTATTAAGATGTTTATCTGGCAGTACAGTGTCCATGAGGATCTGATTTCAGATCCCGGTCAGGCCCTTTCTCCCAAGTTTGACTGGAAAATCAAACTGCGCATCTAGTTATTCAGAGGAGATGATAAAGTCAGGTTCTGTTTGCAGCATGCACTTGGTGCACTGAAAAAGAACCAAGCAGATTTGGTGTAGCGTATATGGATTTGTCCAAACACAGTTGTGCCTCCTTTTGAAACTGAAACTTTCATTGTCCATTAGTCACAGGGCTTCAGATTGACAGTACACTTGTGCCATTGAAGTGTGATTTGTTCTGTTGGTGCATAGCTTTGTTTCTGTGCTGATTCACTGGTCATGCGCCATTTTATTTCCACATGGTGCGTGGAGTTTGTCTGGTTCAAGACCTTCGCCTCATGACCCCTCACTTTCAGTTACTGCGGGGTCATGTGGCCATTAACTTTGCACATCAGTCTGAAGTTCTGTCCATAGCTGATCCAATTGTCTGTACAACATTGAAAAAAATGTGTCACTATTATTCCTCAGCTTCTTGGAAATTCTGTGGCAGAAATGCTTTCATTTCTGTTACTCTTTGTACTTTGTTTCTCTCTCCCTGTCTCTCTCTTTCTTTCTTTCTGTCTTGATGATAGTGTGCTTTGATTTCTTATCTGTTTGAAATTTGTTGCTTGTTTAACTTGTTTGCCAGGCATTTAAGTGTGTGTGTGTGTGCGTGCGTGCGTGTGTGCAAGTGTGTGTGGGTGTATGCATGCGTGCATGCATTCATGCATAAATGGTTTGCACAAACATGCTTGCTCACACTCAAGAGTGTGTGCATGTGTATTTGATATCCACAATGGAATCATCATACTGCTTCTGTGTTCTCTCCCCGACCCCCCAACACTGTCACCCCCAGGAAACCACCACCAAGCAAGATGCCACCCCAGAATCAGACAACAGCACCAACACCAACACCAACACCACCACTACAGAAACAACCACCGACAAAGACCGCTCAGCAGACGACGACGACGACTCCATCACCGACTCCTCCTCCCAGAAGCCTCCCCAGCAGCCCCAGCAGTCTCCGTCAGCCTTTGACGACCCCCAGTCGGACGACTCCGAGCCGGAGCCCGAAGGTGACGTGTTGTTCACTGACGATCAGCAGCGCGCCATGCTGGAGCTCATGGCCCAGAAGCATGACAGTGGGGACTACTCAGGTACCGTCAAACCAGGACACACACACACACACGCCATGCCCACCCACTCCCCAAAGGCATGCATGCTTACCCTTGTTTTTTTTTTAAGGCCCTTGATTGATTATACTTAAGCGAGGGGGTGGTGGTTTGATTTATGGATTGAATTGATTGATTTTTGATTGATTGTTTGATCAGTCATTGATCGGTCCTTTTGATCATTATTAGCCAGGGGGCATGGTTGATTGGTGGATGCATTGGATTTATTGATTGATTGATCAGTCATAGATCAATGCTTGCTTTCTTTCAATGCTTTGCCTCCTCCCCTGGGCTGTTAGTTTGTCAGGAGTGGGCCGTTTTGTTTAAAGAATGGTGAAGCATGCATTTCTTTAGTGTGTGTGTGTGTGTGTGTGTGTTTGGATAAAAACTGTGGTCTGGCTTTTTTATAAAGTTTTTTTCAGAATTTTTTTCTAAAGAATTGATATGAAATACTGTGAAAACTAGCTCTGAAAACAAAATATTATTTCTTTACAAAGTGCAGAGAAAATTTTTTAACTTCTTTACAAATTGCAGAGAATTAAAAAGAAATTGTTTGTTGTCTCCAGAATGATGGTATTGAGTTGGTATGGGTTTTTTTTTTCTTTGTGTTTTGTTTTTGTTTTTCTACAAGCATGTTTCTTTCAAAGATTTGATATGATTGTCTCTGATGAAAATTGATAAGCACTTCACTTTTATGTCTGTTAGAAATGGCAGTGTGTATCATTTGATGAAGCCTTGTGACCAGAGACAGATTGTTCTGGAAATAAGGTGGACTTATTTTCCTCACAGATCAGTTTTTTTCACAGCATTTCATGTTTGCTTTGGTGGAACATATATATTCTTGATACTTTGTGTGAAGCAACATACTCTGTATACATTGGCAACGACTACCCCCCACCCCTTCCGCCCTTTCCTTGTTCATTTCGTAGGTATGGCCAGACCACAGCAACAGTGAAACTTCTCAGAGTTTTTTTTGCATGTGTCTCAGTTTCCATTGTTGACTTTGACACATATTATAGATCGTTTCATGCTACATCTCTTTGTTTCTCAAATGCTGTTGGTTGCATTGTAATCAACGTTGTGTTGAACATGAGAAATTTGTAATGGAAAAAAAAAGAAAGAAAAGAAAACAGCGGTTGTTAAAAAAAAAAAAAAAAAAGAAGAAGAAGAGAAATTTCACTGTGTCCAGGTTTGATGGAATTTAATTATTTTTACATATACTTGTTTTTTTGGTTTTGCATTTCCTTTACCAAAATGCCAACTGTGAACACACCAGTTGTCATTTGACCATTTTTATGTTTTGACAAGGCAGCAGCATTTGTTGAATATTGCATTTTGTGTGCTACAGCCTCATACTAGACTTTTCTTTGACATTCAGTATCTGTACTGTGTAACCACTTTGTTGTATTTAATGCCCTGTGTTTTTTTTCTTGTGTTTTAGTACCATGTTACAGGATGTGGTCTGAATGGTAAAATGTGGAGATGAACTGCATGGTTGGGGGTTGGTGGTAGTGAGAAATAATGATATTGCTTCAACTGACACATTTTGTGACGGACGGACATGGGTCAGTGCATGTTCAGCACTGGGTGCTATTTGAGCTTTAGGTTGTGAGGCAAATGGGAATTGGGATAACAAAGGACCGAGTGTTGGGATGTGTGTGTGTGTGTGTGTGTGTGTGTGTGTGCATGTGTGTGTCTTGTGTCTGTGTTTGTTCAGTAGCCTTTACTTGGATCTCCAAGGGATGCCATCCACAGGTTGGATGTTAAGAACAGTCAGTCAAGGTTGTGTGCAGAGTTTCTTGCTGAGTCAACCAGCTGTTGACATTGACATCATCATCATCACCATTCATCCCATTACCAACAAAATCATATCATCAATATTACCATTCACCAGATTGTTATATTTTGTGACAGTTTCTTCGGGACTGTGTAATGTAGTTTCATATTACCGTGAAAACCATCTTCAGAGTTATTATTTGACATACAGGCTGAACAAAAAATTAAAGAACCAGTCCATAAAAGCATAGATGTTTTCGTTACATGTTGGGAAAAATAATCAAGATATTCAAAGTTTACAAGCTGCAAATGGCCAACTACTGACCTCTTATTGAAAACACAAACAGCCGTTCCAAGCATATTCGCACCATGAACAGCCAGATGAATTATGTGTTTGAAAAAAAAAAAAAAAGTTTCAGCCAAAGATTTACGGTTATCCAGTGGTTTATAAAGGATAGCAGTTTTTTTTTCCATAGTAAAAAAGCACAAGTACACTTGCAAGAAAGCACCATTCCATCTGTTTATAAGAGGTGCTCATTATTTTGGTTGCATTCACCAGTGTTTCCTGACAGTTCAGCATTGTTTCACCATGCCCCCAAGAAGAGAACTGTGTAAGTACCCAATTGGTCCTGAACTTTTTGTGAACCCTGTAGATTGTGCCACAGTATCTTCCTCGTTTTATGATTTGATATCACATATTCAACAAAATCTTCAGGTGAACTGTTATTTGACATAGATTCTGTGACCGTTTTTTCAGGGTTATGATTTAGTACAACATTTTTTTGGTAACATCCTCATCAGTGTTAGTATTTGAAACAGATTATATGACAATTTCTTTTTGAATATGTAAAAATGTTTTCCCCACAATGAAGTTCAGTTTATACAGTGCATTGCTGTGTCTTAAATTGTATTTTCGGTCTTGGAAAACAGCCATGTTCTTGATAGATTTGTGTAGCAAAGAGAAAAAGAAAGTGCCCCATGATTATTTCAAGGACTGAAGCAAAATGATTGGTTGCTTGTCCTTTGAGCACATGAGAGCATCAGTGTGTTGACTGTGTGTGTTTGTACCTGTGGGCACTGGAAAAACTACGGTACCTTGACACTTCCACATGATTTGTGTTTTATGAAGAAGAAGAATATCAGAATAAGATTTGCGGAGTCACAAGGAATATCAGAAGGGTTAGTACATAAAAGATACAAACATAAATCGAAAATCATGTGCACTCACGTATGCACACACACCTGTCCCCCCCACCCCTCCTCTTCTCCCAATCCCCCAAACACACACATACTCAGATCATATCTATATGTGTAAACATACGCTGCACATTATACATTACCGGTACATGTGGATGGGGCTGATGACTCGAGGTAAATGCTTGCTGATTGCACAGTTCTCTTTTGTACATTTTGGGTTGGTTTGAGAGACCGGACATTGACTGCTTTAGGGAAGAAGCTATTGGGCAAGCCATTGCTTTTGGTTCTAATATTTCTGTATTGATGACCAGAGTGGAGTAATTAAAAAATCCTAAAAGCTGGATGTGATTCATCCTGGCTGATTGATTTTGCTGCTCATAGTATATGTCGTCCAGAGATGGTACATCAGACCCGATAATGTTGGTGGCAGTTTTTCTAATTCTGTTCTGAGCTGTGATTTCTGCCTTAGAAATGTTTCTGTACTAAACAGTAATAGTGAAGGTTAACACACTCAGTGACACCTCTGTAGAAGTCAGCTGTGATTTCCTTTTTGAGTCCAATCTTTTTGAGGTGCCGAAGAAAGTCCAGGCATTGTTGTGACTGAGCAGCTACAGTTTTGAAAGTAAAGATTTTTGTTGAGAGAGGGTAGTGGGAAGGAAGAATGAGGGGTGGTGGTGGTGTGTTTAGAGGGGTGGGGGAGGTTGGGTATAGGGTAGGTCACTTCTGGGTCAGTTCCCTTGAAGAGTGTTTAACTGTATTGAAGGCTGTTCAGCTATATAGGTGGCACTCAACCTGTTAAAATTTGGTGCTATTGGTGGACAGGAGAGCAGCTTGCATGGTGAAGGTTGTGTTGTGTGTCTTCATCAAAGCTTATGGTATGGTTGACTGTTCCTAATGATGAAGGATCCTGGTTTTTTGTTGAGCTGACATGAGTGGCACTATAACTCATGTCATAATTGGTTACTCTGTACATTGAATTTTACCTTTTTGACTGCTCTCCTTTTAAATTATGATATACAGCTGCAGCCACATAGGTAACACTTCTTTCACAGTTTTTGTCTTGTTAATGACAAGTTAGTCAGTGTACTAAAATATTTCCTTCCTGTACTTGCCTGTTAGTGCTGCTGATTGTGTGAGTCTTTACTGCTGCATATGTGAATATGTGTGTGTGTGTGTGTGTGTGTGTGTGTGTGTGTGCGCGCTAATGCTCATGAATAAATGGTAAAATGATATTTACTGTTAAGTGCTGACTGTTAGACAGTACCTGTATCTCATATTCAGTATGCTTGCAAGTGTGAATTTGTGTTATGTGTTGGTGTGTGAATGCATGTGTACACTCTGTGTGAGTGAATGTAAGTCTATTTGCACTTATGTGTGTGTTAGTGTGTGTGTTGTTGTGCTGTTTTTTTGTTTTGTTTTTGCATGTGAGTGAGTGTGTGTGTCTGTGTGTGTGTGCCCGTGCCCGCATGTTTGTGCAGTCTTGAGGGAAAAGTTCAAAATTTTGCAACAGTGCCTTTATTTGACAATAACGCTTCTGTATGTAACTCTTGTCATCCTCAACTGTACATTTTGGTCTCCCAGATGGGTGAAGATAGGTGGGGAGGTGAACAGGTTTGTCATGCACATTTTTATAGTGTTCCTACTGTGGTGAGTTTTGTACTACTGGTTGTTGGGTTCATGAATGGTGTACTAGCTAAGGTTGTGGCATATTTTGTTGTTTTCAGTTTTGGCATTACACATCAAATAGGAACCTATCTTTATGCCTGCATCTGTGGGGATAGAGTTTCTTATCTGGTGTAACAGTTTTAACAGTTTTTGCTAACAAATGAAAAACTCAAAAGCAAACATCCATTTGTCAAATTTGATTCATCTGAACATTTCACTGATCCAAGTTTCACAATGGGGTGGTGGCAACTGTATCTAGATGTGTTGGCAGCTGTAATCTGTGTTCAACGATGTTGCATGCTGTTTATTTATTTATTTTATTATTTTTTTTGTAACCCATTGACAAATTATATGTATCTCAGATAAGAGTGGGGACATATTGGTTTGGATTTATGGAAAAAAAGTCCAGTGGCTGTGTGTGTGTGTGTGTGTGTGTGTGTGTGTGTGTGTAGGTGGGTGGGTGGGTGGGTGCTTTCTTTGATACAAAATTAAACTTACGTGTGAAACAGAGATGACTTTGTCATTATAGCTCATTTAAGTTTGCTTCATGCTGAATCAGTCATAAAGAGCCCTGCCATGAACTGATAGCTAACTTTGAAATGAAATATAACTTTCAGTGTAGACCTCACACAATGAAAGAAGCTGTTATAGATAGATAAACATAGAAATCATATTTAAGGATTGTTTATCTGTGCATCTTTGTTTGAGTTCCTTTGATAACTCTTGGAGGAAAAAAAGAAAATAATTGTGAGGTCATTTATGGTTGAAATCCACTTTCTGAAGTGGGATTTTGACTGCGGAGTTAACCAATACAAGATTGTTGCTATATTAAGCATCACTCAGATTTCTTGGTCTGTCTGAATTTAAGTTTTGAAGCTGTGTGTGCGTATGTGTGTGTGCGTGCGCGCGTGTGTGTGTGCGTGCGCACGAGCGTATATGTGCATGCATCCGTGTGAGAGAGGGTTGATGCATTAACTTTTTTTAATTCACATATACCTGTGCATGTTTTACATTTTACAAGTCTGATAGTGGATATGGATGGATATGTATGCATGCAAGAAATGATATTGTTCTTCTATCCAAATTCATTAAAAAAAACATTGGAATTTCTTTGGTTTTGGTTAATATTGTGAAATAATGTTTTGATTCAAAATCAAGGTGAAGAGTTCTGATTTTGTTGTTTGTCTTTACCATTATTTATCAAATTGTCATGAAGTCAGTGTTTTTCGGAAAGTATCTATGGTGCCTATAAGTGTGATAATATTTAAAAGTCATTACTTACAGTAATGTTTTGAAACCAGAGTCAGTTTGTTGGTCAAATGATTCTTCTGTTTGATATATATTTTACTGATGCTTTGAACGCGATCAGCAGTTGATCAGTTGGTTCTGCTGATAGAATTTTACTCATGCTTTGAATGCAATCAGCAGTTGATCAGTTGATACTGCAGTTTGATAGATTGTTTTAAATTGTATTTGCAGTTGATGTTCTCAGATGATGCTGGAATCATTGCAGTAGGTTTGTGACTGGTAGTGAGAGAGTCCTTTTACTGTATTACAAAAAACAAACAAACATACAAAGAAAAATAGGAAAAATAAACAAAACGAAACAAAACAAAAAACAACCCCCCCAAAAAAAAAGAAAAGAAAAGAAACACTCACACAAAAATAGATAAAGAATCTTTGTAAAGAATGTCTCTGATTCATTTACAGTGCTTGTGAACTCCGTTGCACTGGCAGATTCACAATACGAATCGAATGCTGTCTGTGACATGGACTTGCGTGAGAGAGTCTTAATCCTGCAGTCTTTATTTCTTTTTCTCCAGACGACCCCCCTGAATACAACGTGAAAGACAGGCTAAAGGAACTGAACGCGGAACTGGCCATGGAGCCTGACCCTGATGATCGCAAGCACCGTGTGGGCTTCAAGGAAGAGCTGGTGGACCTGGTGGCGCCACCGCCGGAAGTGAGCGACGAGGAGGACTCACCCCGTAAAACCACCACCACCACGACAGAGGATGGTGGAGACAGTCAGGAAAAGGGGGAGGAGGAGGGAGGCAAGAAAAAGAAACAGTTTGTGGTAGAGCGGGACGGGAAATTCGATGTTTTGGCCGACCACGAACTGACGGCGTCCGAACGTGCCATGTTCAACATCCCTGACAATGACAACAACGACGACAGCAGTGGCAGAAGCTCCAACAAGACAGAGACAAACACCACCGGTGATGGCCCGGTTCGAAACGGCGGCGGAGACAACAATGTCAACAACTCCAACTCTGGGAGGAGCAAGGAAAGCGTGCACCCCACGCCACCCTCCAAGCCCCGGCCCAACACTGCCAGCAGCGGCTACTCACGTCGCAGCGTACGCCCGTCCCAGTCCTCCAGCCGGCCTCAGACAGCATCTTCCAACCAGCGCCCCTCCTCCAGCACCTCCTCCACACTGCAGGACTTCAACTACAACTCTCCCTATGCCATGTCCAGCAAAGAGAAGGAGCAGGCGCAGGAGAGAGCCAGGTTTGTACCCACCTGTGTGGATGGACGGAGATATCCTTTTTCTCCCTCTAGACCTTACTTAGCGCCTGGGGTTATGCTACCTGCAGTGATGCATCCTTGAGAAATTGAACTAAAACTGAAACTCCCCTTCTCCTCCTCCTTTTTTTGTTTGCTTTTTTTATGTAGGTGAATGAACCAGCAAAATGATTTGTATTAAAGGCAACAGATTCCATGACATGCTGTCACAGACGTTGCGAAAGACGGTCAGGTCTTTAGAAAAAGAAAAAAGAAGAAGAAGAAAATGATCAATCTGTAGCAGTTCAAATTCTAAGGAGACATCCAAGCTTCTGAGTTATCCATATATGAACACTGAAAGTACTAAAAAAGAAAGAAAAGAAGAAAGAAAGAAAATAAGGGTGTGTGGAAGGGTGAGTGTGGGCGTGGGTGTGGGTGTTGTGATGGGAGATGTCTTACCTTGAAAGAAGCCTGGTCTGTTGATCAGGTTTTGAGTATTAATTGTCTATTTCTATGAGTGGGCTTTCATGCATATTGTTCATATAGTATTAGTCAGTTTAAGTAGGAAAAAAATCAAATACACATAGGATGTCAAGACTGATGACATGAATTACCTTTATGGATGTATATTTATTTATGCATTTGTGTGTGGGGTGAGGTGGGGGTGGGGGTGGGGGGGGTTGGTGTTGGTGTTTGTGTAGCTAATGATTCATACAAATCGTTCATCTGGACATGCTTAAAAAGAACCTATCTTACACTACACTGATACCACAAGAACATGTTGAGATGGGAACACGAAAATGCCATTTGTTATGGTGGGTGTCTGTGATTTGGAAGACCATCCATAATTCCCTTAGAAACCCAGTTAGTGAAGTTGATGATGTTCATTCACACCCAGTAGTCATCCTTGACTGGATTGTATTATCATATGGAAACTGCATTTTTTTGATACTCAGTAAGAAAAGTTGATGCTCATTCACACACAATAGAGTATAATAGTCACCCTGGGTTAGATTATGAAGGAAATTGCATTTCATTTATACTAGGTCAGAGAAGTTGGTTTACATTTATTCGCACCAATAGTCATCCTTGATATGATGGAAACTGCTTTTTTTTTTTTAAATACTGGGTAAGAAAATCTGACGTTCATTCACACCAGAACTCATCCTGGATTAGATCAGACGATGGAAATTACTGTATATTCTGTGGTTCTACCTCCCCTCTCCCCTCCAATGCCCTCTCCCATCTCCTCCAGGATGAGAGAGCAGCAGAGGAAGGAGGAAGAGCGGCGTCGCAAAGAGGAGGAGGAGTACACTCGCCAGGAGTCGGAGGACGCCTTCCAGGCCTGGCTGAAGCGCAAGCGGGAGGACGACAAGAAGAGGAGACAGGAGGAGGAGGAGAACAGGAAGAAGAACACCAAGGACGACAAGGTGAGGCCCCCGCATTTCAATTTTCAAAGCTGAAAAAAAGAAAAAGACGAGAAAAAAAAACCCCAAAAAACCGAAAAAGAAAGTGTCACAGTTCATATCACCTTTTGTGTTTTTGTTATGATAGCAAGTTTTGTGTTTTCACTCAGCAGAATATGATTGTGCCTTTTCTTCTTTTTTGTTTTTTTTATCTCCTTGCCCATTCCTTGTTTACGAGATGTGTTTATGTTTTTGTTGTTTTTTTCTATTTCAAAGTATGCATAGATCCCAATAGTCTGATGTGTGTTCCAAGCAGTTATAGTGTGTGTGGGTTTTTTTTCTGATAGAATCACATTGCTGACATTTCCACAGTGTTTGCCCAATATATTATAACACACACATACACATGCACACACACGCACACACAGCCACACACACGCACACACAGCCACACACACACACATCTAAATGTCATGTTTAAATCATTGTTTGTCTCACTTCTGCAAATAGATGAATGAACGCTTGTTGCACAACTGTGAGCATAAAGGAGCTAATTTGACCCTTTCTTGATATTACAGTCAAAGGACACAGAGGTGATTATGAAACCCTTGTTATTTCAGCACTGTTTTGCCCTTTCCTCTTGTGTGTCTGTCGGTCTTTGTTTCTATCTTAAATCTTAATTGACAGATTAATGGATAATGTTACAGATAACATGAAGTGTGTAGGTAGGGTGTGTTCTGCATGTGCTGGATTATGTACGCGATATGAATTATATATTTGTCATGGATTGTATGCACATTACGGATTATGTACACATCATCAGATGGAACTTTTTTTTTTTTTAAACATAAATGCCCAGACCAGTCTATGAACACACAGATACAGATACAGATATATGATGAAAGGGTGTACATATCAGTGCATGCACGCACACACAGGTGCACATGCAAGCATGCGCACATGCATCCACACATGTATGTGCATCACACACACATGCATACCATGTCTGAAATCACTCTGAAATGAATATACAATAAGTTGAAAAATAAACACATCACATGCACACAACACTTATAAACTCATTGCATAAATATTGACATGAAACACACACATGCATATTTACTCATCCATCCACCCTTGACAACAGAAAAGTGGACTCCCACCTTGTAAAAACATGTAACTTAAAAAGATGTTGAAAGAGAAGACTACATTCACATTCCTCCTCCTACCACCTACTCACTCCATGAATTATACACTCCAGCACACAAACATGAATACATTTATGTGTTTTCTGTGAAAACCTTAAGCGCACATATCCAAACTATCAGCAATCCTTCTAATGCCTTGTGTTCTTGTCTTGCTTACAGTCAGATGACTCAGAGGTGATTATATGTACTTTCTTTTATATATCCCCTTTTTTTTTTCTTTTCTTAAACTTCTTTTTGTTCCTGTCATTGACAGCTAAACTGTGTGGATTGATTAGTTCTTAGGGAATTAGCAGAAGGTATAGATGGTGTCAACTTGATGAATGACTTTTTGTGTGTGAGTGTCTGGTATGGTGTAAATATGTGTAGCAAATATCAGAGTAGAAAGGGAAACACTTCTTGAGTGTGAGCGCTTGATTTATTGTACACTAAAACCTCAAGAGTAGAATGGGAATTTACCGTATGGTATGGTGCTCCAGGTATGTCCTGTGTCTGTTGCTGAATGAGTTTATCAAGTGTTTTCAACATTTTGCCACCGGATTGGATTTGTGGTTCTGTTTCCAGTTTCTGTTTGGATCCTGTGGAAACTCTTCTGGATGAAAAACTCTGTCAGAAAATGACTTTAGTGTGGCAGAAGACGATGACACAGAGAACTTCATCTAATTTTGTAGGACATTGACAGACAGCTGACAAAATGCTCACTCACTTGTTCATAGAGGCATTTATATGTGCTGTTACACATATGTACACATATGCAGTCACATACACTCAGTTACACACTTACACATGTGCACACATGCATATGTGCGCGCACACACGCACGCACACACATGCACACACACACACACACACACACAAACTCACACACATAGATTAAGAGAGAGAAGTGAAAAAATAATACACTCTAAAATATTTATCATAAATGACATCTGACTTGTCCAAAGACTTTTGGGGGAACAAAGTTGATAATTACGTAAAAGAAAGGAAAAGAAAAGTAACTCAGTCAGCAATTTAAGATCCTAAAAAACAGTAATTGTAAGAACCTTGCGACATGTGATGTGAAATAACTTAAAGAATGGATGCCTTACCATAGGAATCATGTCTCTGCACATATAGGTATTTATAAAATCTTTGCTTTTTATTTCGCAGCTGAATATCACCATTGCTTTTAACAAAATTCCCACCCATCCACCCCCACCCCCACCCCAGTTGCTGAACTGGTGGCTGCATGAAAATTCCCTGTGTAAAAAGATATACCCCATTAGCAAACTGTATCTATGATCGTGTCTACATGCATACATGTACATGAGCTTGGATAAGCAACTGTCTTGTGTGGGTGTATCAATTTGTGTAAGTCTGTTGTGAAAAGTAACCTTTGTTTTTTGGTTTTGTTTTTTTTGAGTAACTGCATGCATAAGTTTTGTTTTGGCTTTATGCTGTGTGTGTGTTTGTGTGTGTGTGTGTGTGCGTGTGTGTGTGTGTGTGTGTGTGTGTGTGTGTAGGAGAGGGAGAGGCAGCCGTGTGTCAGTGTCTTTATGGGAATGAAACTCAGCAGTCAGTAATTTGTTCATGTAAACAAAGTATGATTCTGAACCGTATCTGCAAAAAAAAAAAAAAAAAAAAAAACAGCAACAACAAAACAAAACAAAAACAACACAAAATCAGTGCAGTAAATGAACAAAAAGCACATGTTCCATCCCTACCCCCCCCACCCCCCCATTCCACCATAGATTCAGTGACCTATATGTTTCATTTTTATGCATGATATACTAATATTTATAACAGAATTTGTAACATATGCTTTTCACATCATGCATGTGCACAAATATGTGCATTCACAACATAACATGTACTCACATGCACTTGCATAGACACACGCATGCATGTGCACGCACAATCACAAATTCACCCTACTCCATTTACATATTCTGTTATTCATGATCAAACACCAAAAGTTGCACACTCAAAAATAGTTCTTGTTCCTTTGCTTTCGTTTGAGAGCAAAAGGTTTTTGTTACCACTGATGTTTTGGTGCTAACCTCATTTCTCTGGTTTCATTCTCTTTGCTCTGACTGTGCACTGTTTTATGTGACATGCTCACCTTAAAACTACATGCCTGTCTCTGTGTGTGTGTGTGTTTGTGTGTCGGCCACTGAAAATGCAGGCTGAAAATGAAGGGTATCCTATCTTGGAGCCTTTTGAACCCATCGTCCGACTGCAGGTATTCTTTTAGCTGCTCAGGTTGTGTGTCTGTGTGAGAGTGGTTTTTTTTTTTTTTTTTTTTTTTTTTTCAACCTGGCTTTGTCTTGTTTCGTCCGCTGCATCCCAGTTTAGAGATCATGGCTTTTGTAGTTCTTTGCCCTGCCACCTCCTTCTGGTTGATGTTGTTTATTGCAAGCTGGACTGATCTTCTGCAGTATTGATTTCCACATGTCTGTATGGTTATATGATGGTGTTTTTTTTTTTTTTTTTTTGGTTGGTTTCTTTTTTGGTGGGAGGGTGAGAGTGGGAGTGGTCCTTGCTTCTGGATTCTGCTTGCACTTTTTAGACAATATTTGTTTTGTGAAAAAGAAAACAGAAATACTTCTTTTTTTTCAGCTGTCAAAATAGATAAGTAATATAAATAATGTTTTCTCTCTGTATATTTATATGTACATACGCTATACTGTGCTTTCATGTTTTATGTGACTGGATTGTGATATCAGCTGACAGATTAATTTTTTTTCCTGATCACTACCTTTTAGCTCCTGTCTTATTTTGTGGTTTTATTTGTTTGTTTCTTTGTTAGGGTTTTATTTGTTTGTTTCTTTGTTATTTGTTTTGTTTTGTTTGTTTGTTTACTCATCTTGGTGTTGTTGTTTTGGCTTAGTTTGTAATTTGTTACTTTTCCCCTGTTTTGTTATCATTTGATTTCTGTAAGTTTCTTTCCATAGTTTTCATGTGTTTGTTTGATTTAGTTTTTACTTTATTTTGTAACTTTCTGTGTTTTATGCAGCACGTCTTGCATATGCAATACTTTATGGCTTAAGTTATTCTTTTGTGTTTGTTTAGATGAATGTCTTACAAAAAAAAAAACCCAACTAACTGCTAATACTTGAGAGAGAGAGAGAGAAAAAAAAAAGAATTCCATGCTTGACTGATGAGTTAATAGTCTTCCAAATTACATTATTATTATTATTATTGTTTCTTCTTTTTTTGTTTGTTTGATCATCCTTGCTTGTTCAGTTTCATAGTTATATAGCTGAATAATAGGGTAGTTATATAGCTAGTTATTATGGCTAGTCAGTATTTTAGTTGATGGATCAGTTATTAGATCTAGTGCACATGTATGAACTAGCCTGCATTGATCACAGCAATACAGAGTGCAGAGCCTACTTCGGAAAATACAATGTGATGAAGTGGTTTGACTTTCATTGTTGAGCACAATAGTTGTTTTATTTCATTAATAAAAACAACAACATTCTTTTGAAATACAAACATTGGAAACCAAAAAAAGAAAAAAAACACATCCAAACATAGAGGAAAAAGCAAGCACATACACATGTGTATGTAATATACACATTTAAAAAAGAAAAGAAAAGAAGACCAAACATGGACAAAATCAGTCAACAAGATTTACACATGAATTGCAAATCTATTGTTGCTTTTTGTCTTTTAATAATGACACATTGTCATTAATGCAAATGTATTGTATTGTATTATCGTATTACATTGCATTTTTGTCACTACAGATGAAATTCGGGCTGTTGTCCCATGTCGCCGAAGTGCAGTGTTTTCTTTTTTGACTCGCTTGTGTAAACAAAGTGAGTCTGTGTTATAACCCGGTGTTCGGTTGTCTGTGTGTGTGTGTGTGTGTGTGTCGGTGGCAAACTTTAACATTGCCATTTTCTGTGGAAATACTTTTGTCTGCCAATACCAAATTTGGCTTAAACATAGTAGGATAAAAATCTTCACGGTCATATCAATAATAGGTTGTAAGTCTCCCGAATTTAGCCATATTTCCGAATCATTAACAGTTTATTACGTTGATATTCGTTCCCCATTCTGAAAACCGTTGTTACCCCTTTGCAGCTTCCCGATTGGTGAGAATACTCCATGACCTCGTTTTTCTTGTTTGCAATCAAAAGCAAAGAAATACACATTCTGGACAGAACACATACAGTGACACTACCTACATTATTGACGTGTTTATTGTATATGAATATTCTAAAGTGGAAACTGAATTAACTGAAAAGAAAATTTTAATCAACCGTTTCACTGCCTCGTCTACACGCACTGGTCAGTACAGATCCTGACAATACATGTTGCAATACATGGCAACATCTCCTTTACCGCTGAATCAAAAGAATTTTTTAAATAATCATTGACGTGTTTACTGCATATGAATGTTTTAAAGTGGATACTAAATGAACTAGAATGAACAGAAAAAAGAAATTGAATGGAAGGTTTCGTAGTTTCTCAATGAGTGGAAAGACAAAGTTTGTCGACCACGGATCTCTGCAGATCTATAAAAACAGACATATATTGCAGTGTTTTTGAGGCGATGGGAATGTTTCCTTTACCTCGGACTTGAAAGAATTTTTTTTAATGCCTGAGATATACCAAAATAACATGATTTAAACCGCGTTATGACTTTGACTGCTGCTGTTGATTTATTCCACTAAAAGAACATGCTCAAATAATAATTTTTGAACGTCAACATTGAACCCGCGTTTGCATGGTGGGTAAAGCCACTAATTCTTGATCCAAGCATCTGTGGTTCGAATCTGCATTGAATCCTTATTTTTTCTTCTTCTTTTTTTCCGCAAAGCTGTATATGATTATAATAACGGATGAAGAACACACTTTAACAAACTAATTTTTTGATTTTTATAAAAGTTTTTTTTTTCTTTAAGTGTGTATCACAGGTGAGTCTTGAAGGCCTTGCCTTTCTTGTTTTTTGGGGTTTTTTTTGTTGTTGTTGTTGTTGTTGCCTGCACATGAATTTGTTCTTCCATCAAAGTGGATTTTTCTACAGAATTTTGCCTGGAACAATCCCTTTGTTGTCATGGATTCTTTTAAACACATTACGTGGATATTGCATATGGAACCATGATTTATAGTCTCATCTGAAAGACTGGCATCCAGACCACCAGAGTTGGGGTCTAGTGCAGGGGAGGAGTAAAAATTACAGTCTGTTCAGGACTCAAACTCGTAGACACCCACTTCTTAGTCACTCCACAGATGTGCTGAATTTATAGTAGTGATGAAAGTAAGCATCTTATGCTGGTATACAGTGGAAATCTTAATAGAAGTGGGGGAAAAAGTCTTATGGGAAAAAAAGGCAGTGGATTATTGCGCTGATGAAGTATAGCTCTTGAACACAGTTTGTCATCCTCATTCTATAATATTTTCATCACTTTGCGTTTTGATGTTTATGCCACTTCAGAAACAGATATAGAATATTGAACACACACACACTCCCATCCCAACACCCCTCTCCCCCAGCACCCACTCACCTAATCATGCTTTTTTTTTTTTAATTTCTGTTTTCAAGTCAGTGCTGATCAAGTTGGCCATTGTGGTAGCTGGGCTTAGTAACAGACTGTAAACAGTCATATATTTATAGATCAAAACTACCTCTCTATGTTATTAATGTTGTGTGTATATAGGAATGTGAAGAACCAGAAAACGGTTGAGTTTAGTCTGTTGAGAATTTCATGAGATGCCTTGATGCAGTTCTTAAAGAAAAAGAGTTAAGTGTTTTCTAAAGCATTTTGCAGATTAATTATTCATTTAGATGTTTCAGTCTCACCTTTACTTATACTGAGGCTTTTAACCACCCAGGCTGATACTTTTAAGCTACACAACATCTGCATAAAAAAAAATGAAGATAAGAAGAGAAAGCAGTTACCTGGTTTAGAAAATTATGTAAAAGCCCAACACACTGGTTAGGCCTTGAAAGCCTGCCAAACACTGCATATGTGTATATGAGTCAAATGATTCACACTCGTAACTGTATAAACAACATCTGCTGAGTGTAGACATCCATGAGAGCCGGTTGATTGTTCTTTTTTCCCTTTTATTGATCTCCTACCCCATTTTCTTTCTTTTATGTTTTGAATCTAGATCTTTCAGATCTGTAACTCAAACTGCATGACTACCTGTTAGCTGTATTTATGTAAGACCAGAGTTAATAGTTCCTCATTATATGATGCCTATTACCTTTATTTTGATATTTACCCATGCATTAAGATTCTTTTTACAAGAAGTGTCAATTAAAGGTGTCTGCAATCTAGATTTCAGTTTGTGTGTATGTCTTGATTGCTAATTTTGCAGCATTTTGGCAATGTTATGTTGTGGTTAGTGATGCTGTTGTGTGACACATATCAGCCATAATCATTGGCAAGTGGCTTATTAAGTTATTAGTTTCAGGGCAGTTCATGTTAAGCAGGGCAGTTCATGTTAAGCATAGATGTGCTGTGCATGTGTTAGCACAGTGTTTCAGAAGTCCTTATTTGAGCCCACCAAAGCTGGATTTATGGTGAAAGGCCATTCTTTTTCTTCTGCATTTGTGGGCTGCAAACCCTTGTTCATGAGTTATATCGGTGTTTGGGGTTTACTTGTTTGGTCACTTTTACCCCACCATTTAGGGAAGCACACTCCCATTTTCAGGGGTTGTGCAAGCTCAGTATGTTCATTTCTACACAATCCACAGAATGCTGGCATGGATCATGGGTATTTTATTGTGTGCATTTGGTCTACTGCACACAGATTAAGGCACACTTTGTACAGGTGTTATAGGGAACGTGGAAGAAGTACAGGTAAAAAACTGATCTCCACCCTTAACCTAACCAGGATTCAATCCTGGGACCTTCAGACTGAAATTGCAGCACTCTAACCACTTGGCTATTTTGCCTGTTATGTGAAGCATGTGTATAGTTAGCTGATGGTAGCATTTCAGTTACAGAAGCTTACTCATATGATTAATTTTCTTTTCTTCTTAAATTTTTATTTTATTTTATAAAGAATACGAGTATTGTTGAAAATTGTTTGGTGCCTTATTCACACGTAATTTATTCTGTGTGTGTGTGTGTGTGTGTGTGTGTGTGTGTGCGCGCGCGCTTTCCATTGTCTGCCTTCCTTTTCTAATGTTCTTTCTTTCACTAGCCAAATATTTGGTATGAAACATACATAAGTCAAGCAAACACTGCAATTTTAATAATCCATAACATAAACGTTCCATTGTCCTTAACAGTGTGTCACACTGTCCCTACCTTATTCTAACATTCTGTAGGCCAATTTTAGCTGTTATTAGGGCTGAATAAGTACATATTTGTTGTCCATAGTTGACTAAAATGAACTCACTGGTGCCATTTAATTTTGTGCAAGTTGGATCCAAATGGCAATTTTTTTAGCGGAAGTTTGTCGCCGTTCCTTCTTCTCTTTGTTCTTCCACTCTTTCTTTCTTTTCTTTTTAAAAAATTTTTTTTTAAAGATTCCATTCTTTCTCTTTTTTCTTTTCTTTTTTTTTTAACAAAAATCATAATTTGTTAAATATTTATTTTATGTTTATTGCATGTGTACGTTTTATGTATACTGTGTATGTTTTGGCACACAGAGGCATGTATGCACATATTAGGCATTTGTGATTTGGCAGTTGGATTGTTTGCTTGTGTGCATGCCTGCATGCATATTTGTCTCATTGTGTTTATGTACCCCATGCATGTACTTCTTCCTCTCTCTCTCTCTCCATACCTTTATCTCTTACTCTGTTTGTGTGTGTGTTTGTGTGTGTGTGTACATGTGTATGCGTATACTCATGTGTGTGTGGTTTAGATTTGATTGGTTTACAAATGTTACAAACGAAAAGAGTGACCTCAGACTGGAAATTACAGTAAACTTTTGCAGCAGGGATGATGAAAGCAGGACGGAGCTTCAGACTTGGTGGTTGGCTGGTAAGCGTAACAACACAGTTGTTTGGTTCATTCACATTATAACTCTGGATAGTGGATAGCTAGCTCAATAACACGCTAACAGTCTGTACAGTTCAGCCTTACACCAGGTATGCGCTGAAGACAGTGGCACTGGATGTTTGTGTTTCAGGCCAAGGAGAATGAGGAGGCCTACAAGGGGTGGCTGAAGACCAAACAGGGCCAGATCCGAAGAGAAAAGCTGCTGAAGAAACGCGAAGAGCAGGAAATGAAAGACGGATACTACGTGCGCAGTCGAGAAGAGTGTGACCAGGCATATAAAGAGTAAGTTTACTTTTGTCACTGTTGATGTGTGTGTTATTTCAGACATTGGTCAGGCCATACAGACAGAATATTTTGCCTTGGTTGCTGTTGAGGTGTCTGTTATTTTAGGAGGAGGATTGTTGCTCTTGAGTACGCTTGAGTGATATTGTAGAAAAATATTACAGTTTCCTTTTCTCTCTCTCTGTGTTTGACAGGGAGACTGGTGAATAGAAAAAGAAAGATCTTTATGTGTGCACGCATGCACACACAAATGCATGCATGCATGCGCACATGCACACACACACAATATCACACGCACACAAACTATTTACATGCATGCCCACAACCAGCCACTTCTAGCATGCTGTCCTCTCACACCCTCCACCCTGCGCACCATGCAGCATGGCATACACACAGCTCACACACACATACACACACACACATACGCCCACACTATATGTATATACACATATCAAGAAGTGAGTGCAAGTTTTTATATGTGATTTCACAGACACAGTCTTTAAAACTGACACTTGCTGACTGCAGATGGCTGAAGAAGAAGTACGCTGAGATCCGACGCCAGAAAATGGCAGAAAGGCAGCGTTCCCGATGCTACAGAACCTATGCCCGCAAGTCCCGCAAGCAGCAAATGATGGCTCGGGCTGTGCGACAATCCCAGGCTTTCCGTTATGTGGACTACTACGGATATCGATTCTAGAATGTTCTCTGTTTGTTTGATTGCAAGCGTATGATACATGTCTTCTTAAAAATTGTTCAGATCTGCATGGGCTTTCATAAAGATTCTGGCATGAAATCTTTATGAAAATCATTGCCTATAGCAATAGTCAAATTTATGGCAGTTTTTTTCTTCTGTTTTTGGTTTTTTTTGGTCAGGGTGATTGTTGGTTTGATTTCTGTTTGCCATCTCTCGCCATTTTTAACTGCATGTCATCAGGCAAGGTGAAATTTTCTGTGTTGTTGATAAAAATGATTTATTCAGAATTAACAGATCTGATCTTTGATATATGAGTGAAGACTTAGCTACTCATAAATATGTGTGATATTGTTTATATCTTACAGGTCTGATAATGCAGTTAGCCTCAGCCTTCTTTTTGAAGGGTATGTGGAATGATTATTGGAATACACAGGTGAAAAATTGTCTATCTGTTAGGTCATGTTTTGTGTACATCTACTGGGTTTGTTTTTGTTTTTTAACCCTCTTGGACACACACACACACACACACACACACACACACACACACACACACACACACACACACCTTCATCATCACCACAACTTCCAAAGGAGTTGTACATTAGACAGCATCACCTTCAAACATCTCCATCAACATCAAAACAGCCAATAGTTACAATCAGAAACTGTAGCAGCAACAACCATCGCCATGACCTCCCACATCCACTGTGAGAACAACAGCACAAACAACAATAATGAGTTCAGCTGGTTTAGTGCAGAACTTGCATTCAAAATATTGTCAGATTGAATCTCAGACACCAGGTGGGTGTATCAACCAAATGGTTAAAGCATCAGACTTTAAATCTGAGTGTTCTGGGTTTGAATCCCAGAGATTTTTCTGATCTCCCATGTCATCAGATGCATAATGCAGCCTGCTTATTCCCCAAACCCCCATCATGTGTATAAACATGCAGAAGATGAAATGCACACATTAAAGGTCCTGTAATCTATGTTTGTGTTTGGTGTGTTACGGAAGCAAGAACATAAACAGCATGCATACTTCCAAAAACGGAGTTTACTTGCCTATATGGTGGGGTTAAAATGGTCCTGCACATAAAAGCTCTCTTGTATATGCAAGTGAATGCGGGAATTGCAGCCTATGAACACAGAAGAAGAAGAAGAAGAAGTTTGGGTACCCAACATAAAGATTGGTGTTTTCACTGCCCATCTGAACATGTTGTCCCACTGATGGTGTTAGCGTTAGATAGGTCCCTGTCCTTCCTCTTTCCTGAGATAGTTATCCCCATCGGCCAGACTTTTTATCACCTGAGATGATGAGTTTTGATGTTCAACCTGAATCTTAATAACAGTAATGACAATAACATAGGGAAAGATGGTGATACTGAAGAAGAAGGAAATCTTTAGTCTCAATCGCCAGTCCAGTCATTGTACATTGTACGTACAGCTGTCATGTTCAGCTGATCTCTTAAATAACCAAAGACCTGATTTGTAAAATAATGCCCAGAATTTATACATAATTTGAAGATAATCATTAAAACTTTGTTTTTACTAATAGCTGTGTGGTTGCTGTTGGTTTTGTGTTTGAAGGTGGTGGTCCGGGGTGCTGTTTCTTTAGTTATTATTATTATTGTTTGAAAGTGTGTCTGTATATTATATTGTTTTCATTGTGTACATTCTCTCAAGACCTGACTAAACAGGATGGGTTGTGCTGCAGGTCAGGCATCTGCCTAGCAGATGTGATGTTGTGTATATGGAAAAGTCTGAATGCAGTAACGTCCACATGGGAAGCTGAAACTGAAATTGAAATCAACTTTTATTTTTATGAACTATTGTTTTATTTGATTTTTTTTCTTTGCAGGGGAGGCCCATATTTCAGTTAATTACCAATTATGTGTCAGTAATATCACTCTATGACTGTGGAAAAAGCATACCTTAACTTTGCATTTAATAAATGTTGTGCCTGTTTTTTTTATTTTGGCATTTGGCTAGAAAAGCCATAAATGCTTATTTTTGTATCCAAAAACAATTATAGGTACCCTCCTTTTTCATCTTCACATGAATTGGTGGATTTTCCATTCTCAGTGAAAATGAAATGCAGAAAATGACAATAGATAAAATACTCACCTGCTTCCAAAAATAAAGGAAACATTGCAGCTATAAAACTCATAACCTGAAGTGGATAAAACATTGTAACAATTGCAACCTGTTACAAATATCTTGGAGACAACATGGTGACTGTAACTGTTACATCACTTTGGGTGTACATTCCATCTGCATTTCCACAAGGAATAGTTCTGCTTCATTTTGAAGTCTTTCGGTTTGTGTCGTTTATTTCTTTTTGGGGTCAGAACAGGCTTTCCTGGTATGTTCAAGTACCGGTACCTACATATAAATATACATACTCACAAACACACAAAGATAGATATAGATACGCTTGTATTTTGTGTATGTTAGACTTGAGTGAGAGCACCATAATCACAACAAAACATGTCTCATTAAAAAGCACCGGTTTTTTTTTTTTTTTTTTTTTTAACATTACATATGCAAATAGTCACTTGTACAGATCCATAACATTTGTAAGAATCCATTCTCACAAAGACACAGGAGGGTATCAGCAAAAAGCTTTTTCTCCAAACAATTACAAAGTCAGTTACACTTACAGGCACACAAAGTTTTGTATCCAGACAGTGCATTGGTTCATAGAGCCTTTTATCCAGTTGCAAAATAGGTTCAAAGAGCTTTTTATCTAGTCACTATATAGGTTCATAGTTTTTTGTGTAGGTACAATTTAGGTTCATAAAGCTGTTTGTCCAAACAGTTACATAGTTTACTTTAGACAGGACACTTTAGACAATGATGCAGTCGTATATATTTAGAAAGTGTGTTGCATGTGTGGTCATAACATCGGCAGCATTTGATGCCAACCTTACAAAGACCATTGTGATTGCATCATGTCCGACAGCCTGTTTTGAACCAACTTAGAGATGTAACCAATTTCGGACAAGTCTTTGTAGTGCTACATAAGGTCTTTTGTAGAACTGTGTAAATTTGTGGAAGTGTAGATGGTAGCACATGAGTGGTGATCAAATCCGTATGAAGTACTGAGAAGATAGAAAGTGTTACCATTTCATTTATGCTATATAAAACATATCAATAAAGATTGAGATAACCATGTAACTGTACACTTTGTAAGTGCTGTGATTTATACACTTTATATATTTATTTCCGACTTGGAAGGTGGAAGTACGAGTAAAGCATGAGAGATGCGCACAGGTGTAAGACAGCTGCGCTGAGAATTCATCATGTCACCATTACTGATGTTTATGTTGGGGGTTTTTTGGGTTTTTTTTGTTGTTGTTGAAGTTATCAGGTAGATTGAATAGCTGTTTTCTTTCAATGATGAAGACTGAGCAGTGAGATGTGCCAAAGTTGTGGGCTCTGCTGTTCATGCCTTACTGTTGATCACTGCAGGGAAAGTAGCGTCAAGGCCTTTGTGATTCTGTGATCTTCAATGTGATGTATCTTTCAATTTGCTCTTCAAGTCTTCTTTTTGCCGAAATCTTATTCCTCACCGCCTATCTTGCTGATCTTGCGTGTGTGTTTCTGTGTGTGGGGAGGGGTGGGGATGGGGATGGGGGGCGTGTCTGTGTGTGTATACATGAGAGCCTGTTGATGTCTGTGTGTATAATGTATGTGTGAGACTATGCATATTCATATGTGGTTTGCAGTCATTTGTACATGTGTGTGGCCATGTGTGCAAAAGAGAGTATATTTGAATTACTAATTTACAATTGTATTCCGAATGTGATGGAAATGGTGTTATTTTGCCTTGTCTCACTGTCTGTTTCTTCTCTCAATTTTTGTTGCTGCATTGTGAGACATGTTGGACAATTTGATAAATTTGCACCACAAAAAAGAAAAAAAAAATCTTATTTGTTTGACTGACATAAAATCCTTACAAACGAATCTGTATATTTGCATTTTTCTCTTCAAATTTCTGCTTCAGTTATGTATTCTTGCATTTACCCTTTCACTTTAAGAAAGACACATTTATCTATTTAGCATATCAATTATACTTCACTAGCAGTTTTTATTTTGAGAAATGTATTTTATGTAATCCATGCATTTGTCAGTGTACCTGGAATCAGTCATAATTCTTTATGTTGACGATGATTTTGTAATGCATTTATCATAATGTATGTCATAAACAATGCCAAGGAACTCTAAATTATTTGATGTTGCCTGTTACAATATCTGTGATACAATCTACATAACTTTGTTTTCTTAGAATCGGTTGTTAGTTGCTTAAATTGTGATGTCTATGCTTAATTATTGCCTGACCCCTTTTATTGTATTGGCTCTACTCTTTGTCTTACATATGATGTATATAAATTTTCAGGTTTGAGAAGATTAAAAATGGAAAAGTAGAAAACAGTATGTATTCTTATGTAGAAAAAACAAGTTTGAGTGTTTAAGATGCATTTCACACACACACACACACACACACAGAGAACTAGATATCAACAATATGTCATTTATCTCTGGGTTTTTATGGAAATTTACACAACAGAAAAAAAAGTATGGCACTTCAGTTGAGACAGATTTCTGTGTGAAATATCAGTCTGCTCTTCCCTGGAGATAGTGCATCACCTCAGGTGCGACTCATTTACATTTTTGTTTTGTTTTGGGTATCTCCTTGTGTGTGTGTGTGTGTGTGTGTATATATATATATATATATATATATATATATATATATATATACATACATACATACATATATATATATTTACCTACCACAGTGGACTTTTCCACAGAATGTTGCCAGGGACAATTCAATACTGCCCATGTGCTAGGTAATGACCTCAGTTTATCAGTCTGACCACCACACAAAATCAAGTGGTTGGGGGTAGCGGAGGGGGGTTGAAAGTAAAAATTCTGGTCCATGCTGGAATTGATCTCAGGCCACTATAGACTCCCAGTCAGGCACTTTTTAGCAAAAATGGTGTGACACCATATTCTATATATTAATCCCAATTGAATTCATTAGTTTCTTGATCAGATTCTCTCTTGGATTGAGATTTATAGTGATAGTGTGAAGGATGCCTGCTCACTTACTTTTTGTCTGGAGTATATTTATTGAATGTTAATGAACTGACATTTTTCACAGGTGGAACTACATAGAGAAAACAAAAAGTGCCAAAATTTGTATGACCTTTTCTGTTTTTTGGTTTTCTAATGAAGATATTTGCTTTAAAAGTCAGAGTTGCCTTTATAGGGAACAACATAGACTTGCCTTCTTTTGATTCTAATATAGGAAGCTGGGCAAAGAATTCTGGTGACTGTTTGGATTTAAATCAGTAAGCGTTTTGAATCAGAGGGTGGGACACTGATGAAAGCAACGAAATAAAGTTCATTTCTCTAATCATGTTGTCTCTGTATATATCTGTGGTTGTGTGTATGCATGATTGTGTGTGTGTGTGTGTGTGTGTGTGTGTGTGTGTTCAAGTGGTGTATGTCTGTTGGTCTGTCTGTCTCAGTGTTTGCAGTCATGCAAACCATATTTTAAGTTCTTCTGTGTTTTAAGTCCCTTATTCATTTTTATTCTTTTACTCTCATATACATTCACTTGTATGTTTGCACACACACACACATATACACACACAAGTACACACACATACGCATACTAGCTGGTATCTACCTTTGACTGATCACGTTTATTGTTATGATAATCATGGTTTTCACTGTTATATGTATGATTAACTCACTGTTAAAATTCATGTTCTAGTTCACTGTTAGTATAGTCCTTCGTAGTTCTTCGTTTTCTACTACTCACTTTCGTCATCCCACCACCTTTTCTCAAGTACCCCATGCCCCATCTCCCATGCTCACAAACCCCCCCACGCCCCACCCGCCCACCCCTTTTTTTCCCCTATCCTCTGATATCACTAAACAGTGAAAAGACGTGAAACTAAACACACGTCTAAAATCACACCATATTAAACTAAAGAACACGCGCACAGCGCGCGCGTGCACACACACACACACACACACAGAGTGTAAAAAGCAGCATTTATAACAATTCTATTTATCATTTTGAAATTGAAAGTTCTGTTTTGTTTAGTAGTTATAATCTTATATTGATGCATACATCTGTCACTAGTGTCAGGAGCAAAATTGTACCATGAAATACGAATCATCTGAATATGTGAATTTTCATTTCATTTTCATAATTGGATATCACTTATCCAAATCATTAACTTAGTTAATTTATAATGTCACACAACCGGACCTCGATCATTCTTGAAAACGTGCCTGCTGGATTGGTCTGATTGGAAATGACATTGATATAGGCTGCCCTTGAATGTTAACAGCACAGCGACAACCAGCACAACGTTTCAATATGTAACTTCCGAAAAACACTTTCTTTTAATCGAAATACTATCTGTGGTTGTCAATATCAAAAAGCTTATTTCCACTCCAGCTTTTGATCTTTCAGTCGATCTTCTCTGACCAGATCTAAAAAGGTCTTTTGAGAGTTATTTCCCTTGGTAGGTTATCGCTTGATATTCAGGACTTTATTTCACTTTGGTGCTAAAAAAGTAAATGTTCACACACACACACACACACGTGTGTGTGTGTGTGTGTGTGTGTGTGCGTTTACGGAGGACGTTTTTTAGATTTTTTTTTAAGATTCACCCACGAGTATTAATTGAGCTTGCTGAAGTTATTGTTCACCCACTTAAGATCTTGTTTGATAGAACACAAGAAAAGGGTGCAATACCAAAAGCTTGGAAAGAAGCAGAAGTACGACCTATTTTTAAGAAAGGTAACAAGAATTCTGCAGGTAACTATCGTCCAGTCAGCCTAACATCAGTTGTCTGTAAAGTTTTTGAGGGTTTTATTCGAGACGCTCTCTGTCAACATTTAACCAAACATGATCTGTTATCTAGAGAACAGTTTGGATTTGCCAGAGGGCGCTCGTGTGTTACACAACTACTTGTTACATTACAAGACTGGTTAGTCATGCTACGATGAGAGAGTACCAGTCGACGCAGTCTACCTTGATCTAAGGAAAGCTTTCGATACAGTTCCCCATCATAGACTCATAAATCAGCTGGGAGGCGATGGGATAAAAGGCAAGCTACTATCGTGGATCAGACACTTTCTAAATGGAAGATCACAGTTTGTAAGTGTAAATAGCAGTAAATCATCGAAGGTTAAGGTAACTAGTGGTGTACCACAAGGTAGTGTTCTTGGCCCGACCTTGTTCAAATACTTTATAAATGATATGCCTGGTGAGGTAGATTGTAAAGTAAGAATCATTGCAGACGACACCAAGGCTTACTCTGCCATCCGAAATATAGAAGATAGAGATCACTTACAAATGTGTATACATAATCTAGTTAAATGGACAAATACTTGGCTACTGCAATTTAACAGCGAGAAATGCAAAGTTCTGCACCTTGCCGGGAAAGAATAATCTACAGTATCAGTACACGATACAGGAAAAGGGGGTAACTCGAACAATGGATAGTAAATTGCCGAAAAAGATTTAGGGGTCATGATGGATCCAGAACTAAGCTTTGAGGCACATATGAATAATATAGTGAAAAAAGGGAAATCAAATTTCTGGTCTTCTTGTGAGAATTATAACTAATAAATCTCCCGAAATTATGATTCCATTGTTCAAAGCTCTGGTTAGACCCATTATTGAATATGGAAACTCAGTATGGTGCCCTTACCTTAAAAAGCACATAAATATGATTGAAGGTGTTCAACTGACGCAGATTTACCAAGTGTATAACTAGTAATACTAATAGTACTCGAGATCTTAGTTATGAGGAGCGCCTGGCTCTTTTTAATATGCCTAGCCTAGAGTTTAGAAGATTAAGAGGTGATCTCATTGAAGTATACAAGATCATGCACAATATTTATGATCCTTGCACCACCTCTTCCTTGTTTACTATGGCTAACTACGATAAAACTCGAGGGCACAACTTCAAAATAAACAAAACTAATTTCGTAACTAACCAGTTCTGCAAGTTTTTTTTACTAACCGTATCAAAAATCTGTGGAATAACCTTTCCTGTGACACCATCAATGCACCATCGGTAAACGCCTTCAAAAATCACATTGACAAAAGTTTAAGGACCATGTATTTTCCACAGAGTTAAATCTTTATAAAAGGCAAGCTACTATCGTGGATCAGAGACTTTCTAAATGGAAGATCACAGTTTGTAAGTGTAAATAGCAGTAAATCATCGAAGGTTAAGGTAACTAGTGTAGTATACACTATGCCTGATTTAAACAAGGGTCTGTTCACAACAAGTGATCCAAAAGCACATAAATGGACACTGATTATGAGGGCAAAAGGCTTTTAGCCTATAGCCAAACATTTCTGTGATTCTGTTTCTGTGATTTAAACGTACTTTTGCTCATTTCGATAATGTTTTCAAAACGTTCTGTAGACTCTAAGATGTCTTAGTTTTAAAAAGAAGAAATGTTTCAAAAACGTTTCTAAAACGTTTCCTGTACATTTAGACGTTTTAAAACGTTTTAAAAACATAAAAATGTTTTAAAACGTCCATAGATGTTTTATAAACATTCAGTTTCAAACTGGATATAGAACGTTTCTAAAAGGTATCCTTCTTGCATTCATACACACAGACATGCGCGCCGCACACACACACACACACACACACACACACACACACACACACACACACACACACACACACACACACACACCGTCTTTATTTGTTTGTGGTGTTTACTGGTTTTTCTGTCAGTAAATCCCTGATCGTGTATCACTGAGTGCTTCCGAATGTACATGAAGATGGACAATTTTGAAGTAAAAAGAATATATGATCCCTGAAGGACAATGCTGTGATTCTTTCACAAGCAATGAAGTGTTCACAACAGCATAAGTCATTATCATACCCTTCTAACTGAAGCACTAAACAAAGAAAGCCACTGCAGTAAGGGGAAACTGATACATAAAATGAAACCTGACAGCCATAAATGAACTGTGTTGATTATTTTTTGATTGCATGGGTTTTTCGTTCACAGACGGATGAAAGCGCTGAAATAACTCTGGTAAGCGAATGAATGTGTATGCACTGAGCGTCAGTCCTGGGAAAACTCTTTAAGATTCCCCCCCCCCCCCCCCCCCCCCCCCAGTGTTGTCCTCTGGCAAAATTCTGTGGAAAACAACAACACTCTGATAGGTGATCAAGCGCGTTGGATAATGTTAATGGGCAGGCATCTGCCTAGCAGATGTGGTGTATCGTATATGGATTTGTCCGAACCCAGTGACGCCTCCACTGGAAACCGAAACTGTTAGGGGAATTTCAGAAGCGTGTTACGTGTTATTTGCCTGGTAAAAAGACTCAATCTTGACGTGCTTTTATTTTTAGACACTGTCGATCATTATGTGAATCTTCGTGATTGCAAATAAAATGTTTCATTTCGTTATGCTGAGAAATATTGCACATAGTTACTAAACCATTCTAAAATGATAAAAACGCAAGACGTACATTCTTTTTCCTGAACCGATCTGCATTCATTCCATTAGACCATACGGAATAAATAACGAGACTTTATTTCACAGGTGGACAAGATGAACTTGGAGAACAGGAAGTTAGTGACTGGGAAAACACAGTAGGGGATTCCCACAGCCATTCAGTCCAGTTTCTGTGAACAGTAAGATAACTTAGCAACTGCTGGCCTCAGTCCTAACTAAGAAAACATACGGACGCAGGTAAGTAATTGTTGCAAAGACTTATGTAACTGATCTATTTATAACAATATTGACGTAAGGGTCGGTCGCTGAATTGGACAATGTTGTCACCTGTTATCGATGACACAGTGTTGATGATCATTCCGAGGAAAAAATTCATCGTTTATATAGATGTACTCATAGGCTGTTAGTGTCTATGATCAAGAGTATAGTGTCTATAATCTAGTGCATAGTCGTTTATCGTTGGGACCAACTCAGTATCAGGCATGGTCTCATGTCTATACTTATGTATCCTTTCAAATCAGCATGATCATACTATGGAATGCACTTGTTTTCATCAGAAATACTACTCAGTCATTCACAAGTAATAAGTTAGAATAGTGCTAGAAATAGCAGTCATTCACAATTGTCAGCAATCATCCAGTTATCAATCGGAAAAAAACAAAAAACAAAAACGATCATGGTAACAAAAGCAAAAGAAACAAGAGAGGCAAGGCCTTCAAGACTCGCTTGTGATATGCACTTTATCAAACAGATGAATTATGGAGAGAGAAAGAAAACAAAACAAAAAACAACAAAAAACAACAAAAAACAAAAACAAAAACAAAAAACATGCGAAAAAGGATAATCTGGCAAACACTCATTGATGTGACTTTGACCTTAGACATCTAAATTTGCACTGCATTGATGTTCTGGCCAAAACAAACAACAACATGGTATACCAATGAAAACTGGATGGAAGAAACAAAGTTCTCTTATCCTTTTTCCCAATAGGCTATGTTCTGACCATGATCTTTGACTTTGCGTCTTTTCATAGGTGTCACCATGACCAGTCATTGCACCAAGTTTGCTGAAGAATGTCTATGATTAGTATAAAAGACCTTCTCTCCCTTGCATGCAGAAATGTTTCCTATCAATATCGTATGCTAGGTATACCTTGACCCTTAACCTTTAGCTGACTTTGAATTTCTTAAGGGATTATGCTGCACCCATTGCCAGTCACAAGACCAAGGTTGATTAAAATTGAATTCATATCAAGCTATCTTACATTTTTCTATTTTTCCAAGTAGTGACCTTGACCATTTCATCTTACCATATAATCATGACTTTAATAAGGGTCCAACTGGCTGTAACAATGTTTGATACCAAATAGAAACAATGACTCTGTGTGTGTTTGTGTGTGTGTGTGTGTTCTTTCTTTGACGTCTTTTCACTGAGTGATATTAGATGTGTGTGTGTGTGTGTGTGTGTTCGCATACAAGTGTGTGTGTGCATGTGTTTTTTAACGAGTGAGTATTAGTATAAATGTGTGTGTGAGTGTGTGTGTACACGTGTGTGTGTTTGTGCAAGTGTATGTGTGTGCATGTGTGCCTGCATATGTGTGAGTGTGTGTATACCAGTGTGTGTGTGTGTGTGTGTGTGTTAATGTGTGCATGCATGTGAGGGTATATACAGCAGACGAACCAACCATGGCTGTTCACTGTTTGCGCAGCAACCCCATCCACAGAATGGATGACGGGGGAGGGAGAGACATAGCACCTGATGAGGAGAGGCTGAACTATGTTTACCTTCAAAATGGAGACAGTGACTTAGAAAATGACTTGGAGGAAGACACAGCCTCAGTCACCCCTCGCGCTGCGAGTTTCCTTTCAAATTCTTACCACTTTCGCAGCCGACACGGCTTTGATGTCCAGGAACCTGTGGACACCACCCCGGACACTGTGCCAGTCCATACACCAAGCAGGCGGACAGTATCAAATGCATCCGATTATCAGAAGTCTGAAGAGAACAGGCTGTCATCATTTTCAGACTGGAGATACCAACACGTTGTCAGAAAAGAGGATCTGGCAAGGAATGGCTTCATGTACACAGGATCTGGCGACAAGGTGAGTTGTTGAAGCAGTGTTGGAATCGTATCCAGTTTATCTTTGTGATAGTAGTCTTTATTGTTTTGCATGATGTAGTGATCTACTGAATGAATTTTTTTTTGGCATGTAAAATGTGACATTTATTACAAATTAGGGATATCAGAACGTTTGAAAATATGATATTTATTCAAATTATCGCAGTTTATTACATGGAAGTCAGTTTGTTGTGTTGGATGGTGGTGCTAATTACTGTGCAATAACTTTTGCATCAGTTTGATTAGATGAAATATTTTTGTACAGCTTGTTGTTGTTTAAGTGTTTCACATACGCTTTTAAGAAAATTTGTATTGAAGGCATATATGTAACTGTCTTTGTTAAAGAGGTTCATCAAATCATGACAGCACATCTATACAGAAGTTGTATATTATAACTTCCTGTCAGTAGGGTTAACTGTCTCCATACGAACGGCGAAAGAGACGACGTTAACAGCGTTTCACCCCAATTACCGCCATCAAAATATTGCAAGCGGAAGGCTCTTATACTGAAGAGGTGAATGTTGACAAAGAATACCACAATTCTGACGACAGAAGCTAAAGGTTGGGTCACTGAGACACCCACTGGACATCCAAGGGGTCTGTGTAGAGGAGAAGAGAGGGCTGGCCGTACTGAGTGAGTTAATAGGTTCATCAGAATACATTGATCATCTTATTCATGCAGAAGGTGAGAAGCATTATGCTATTTAAATTCAATAAAGATGAAATTATACTGACCAGCATGTACAGTGTTGTATGACTTGCAGTTATTAAAGACATAGAGGTTCATCAAGGCATGTTAGCGCACACAGAGAAGGTGATTACATGTACTTCCTGTTATTTCAGAATTGAGAAAGTTCATCCAAGTCTGTAATATATATACATAGAAATTTAGAACTTCCTGTTCAATTTCATCACAGTATATTAAGACATTTGTAGTAAACTGTACAAGATTTTGAAATTTAAACTAAAGAGAGACATTCTCTCTCTCTCTCTCTCTCTCTCTCTCTCTCACACACACACACACCTACATATACAAACAAACACTCACACAAATGCTCAAACTCTCACACTCTGAAAACAACAACAACAAAAACCACTTATTTTCAGGTTCGATGCGTGTACTGCAATGGGGTCCTGCGACAGTGGGATCAGGGTGACGACGTCGAGCAAGAGCATCGGAGAAACTTTGCAAACTGCCCGTTCCTGTCCGGAGAAAACGTGGGCAACATCCCTCTTGCCCCAGGAAGGAACGTTCCTGACTTGTCAAGATCTTTCAACAGCAGCACCGCTCGCTCCACCAGAGTCATGAACGGAGGCCATGATATCGATCCAGTCGAAGCCGGCTACCTAGCCCGCTACTCTGACTACCACTCACAAGTGTCACCGAATGACGACTGCCATAAAAGCGATGCTGTCGGATGTGGAAATAACACCACAGGTGCGGATGTGTCACCCAGACGGGTTTACTCCAACACGCCACGCAACCCCAGCATGTCTGTGGAGCCTGACCGCTTGGCCACTTTCGGCAGCTGGCCTGCGCAGATGAAACAGAAGCCTGACAAGCTGGCGCAGGCAGGGCTGTATTACCTTGGTGAGTTGGGTTGTGTTTTGTAGGTTCCTGTCAATTTTACCTTGGTGAGTTGGGTTGGGTTTTGTTGGTTCCTCTCAATCTTTCCTTGGTGAGTTGGGTTGTGTTTTGTAGGTTCCTGTCAGTCTTACCCGGGTGAGTTAGGTTGTTTTGTAGGTTCCTGTCAATCTTACCTGGGTGAGTTAGGTTGTGTTTTGTAGGTTCCTGTCAATCTTACCCGGGTGAGTTGGGTTGTGTTTTGTAGGTTCCTGTCAATCTTACCTGGGTGAGTTGGGTTGTGTTTTGTAGGTTCCTGTCAATCTTACCCGGGTGAGTTGGGTTGTGTTTTGTAGGTTTCTGTCAGTCTTACCCGGGTGAGTTGGGTTGTGTTTTGTAGGTTCCTGTCAATCTTACCTGGGTGAGTTGGGTTGTGTTTTGTAGGTTCCTGCCAATCTTACCTGGGTGAGTTGGGTTGTGTTTTGTAGGTTCCTGTCAATCTTACCCGGGTGAGTTGGGTTGTGTTTTGTAGGTTTCTCTCAGTCTCATTGCAGAATTATCATGACTGTAGTTTCAAACTCTGAAAATGTTACTCTTGTACCTTTGCAGTTTGACGCCAAGCACATGAACATTGCTAAATGTCAACAAATGCTTTGAAAACTATGAGTATGACGCTCACAAAAAGCTATCATTGCATGTATGTTGTGAACTGCCATGAGACACAGGGCCAGTGTGTGTGTGTGTGTGTGTGTGTGTGTGCATAACGACATGTGTGTGACACTGAGAAAGATAAGATCACAGTGCTTTTCAGCTCAGTTGATTAGATTGGAACAAATCGGACTCAAGAGTATGTGTGTCCGTGCTCTCTGCATGCTTGTCAACACAGGGGTAGAAACTCAATCAAGTCACACAGACCCAGACACACACAGACACATTCAGAGAGGCAGACACACCCTCCACCCCGCACACACACACACACACACACACCTCCCTCCCACTCCCCTTCCCCCCCTCCCACACCCACACACACACACACACACACACACACTCACTCACCCACCCACCCACACACACACTCACACACACACACACACACACACACATTCACACACACATTCACTCACACACACATGCACACACACTCACACACACACACACACTCCACTCACTCACACACACACACACACACACACACACACACACACACACACACACACACACACACACAAACACACAACTTATTGTCCCAAAGACAGACACTAATGCTTAACAAAGAAGTAACAAATCACGGCAAACCCACCGCCCAGCTCAGCTTGGAAAACTATCCTTGCTGGCGTCGACATCACGGGAAACACACCGACTCAAACAATGGTCTGCCATGAAGATGGATTTTCCCAGAACCCTATTGCCACTCTGCTTTATCATACTTTTCCTGTCATGTGTCATGTGTGCTTGAACAGGAAGCATTTCCTTTGCAGAAGTCAATGACACAACTACAGCAGCAACAAAAACCACAAAGTCACACACACACACACACACACACACACACACACACACACACACACACATTTAAACCATTTCACATAGAAAATCATTTCCCATACAGAAGAGAGTGACAGACAATGTACAAATGAAAATCACATACAGTATGGTGAGGGGTTGAGGAGGGGGAGGTGGGGAGGGAACAGGTGTGGAAGATTGACAATTGGGGAAGAAGAAACGGATGAGTTTGAAAATGACCCCAGCAAGACTGAGTATCAAATGAAATAGGGGAACCTCCTACCCCCCCACCCCAAAACACCCCAAAATAACCTCACTTTTTCTAGGGTGCAAAGAAAACAAGAAAACAAACGACAACAAAAAACACAAAAAAAACCATCACCAGAGTCTTAACATTTTAACCGCCAGTCAATTTAGAGTACAAAGTTCCCTTGTGGTATAAACACAGCTAAGAATAGCTGGGGATCCCCCCTTAGATGTATAGAAAATATGGCCTATCCTACTATCGAACATTAAGAGCAGTAGGTTCATGGATAACAGACCAATGAATGGTCACCTTTCAGTGATATGGGTCCTCTTCCACACCTGTGCATAAATGCGAGCTTGGCAGTGAAAGGGTTAATCATTGTTGTTGTTTTTTCCACAAAAAAAAAAGGGGATGGCGACAAGGTGAAGTGTTTCTACTGTGACGGCCTGCTGTACAACTGGGAGCCAGAGGACGACCCCTTTGTGGAGCACGTCCGCTGGTTCCCTGACTGCCAGTACATGAAGCTGGTGAAGGGGGAGCGGTTTGTGGAGGAGGTGAAGAGCGGACGGCCCACACAGGACGAGGTGATGCAGACACCGGCGGTGCTGGCGGTGCTTTACGAGGGGCACAGCATGGAGTCGGTGCAGAGGGCGCTGGCAGCCATGAGGCAGAAGAACGGTGAGGCTTTCACCGCTCCAGACTTTTTTGTTAATCCTCGACATAAGATCAGGAAAATTTCCTGGGGTAAGAACAGAAACTATGAGCATGAAGACATAGCCGCACATGCTATTCCCCACCCACGTCCGGCCCCCTCCACCCTCCCACTTCCCTCCCTATGCGCAAACAGAACAGTCACTGCGCACATGCTAGCTCACACACATGCACACACACATGTATATACTTGCAACCCCCCTTCACACACATACATACACTTGCTAGCGCACACACACGCACACACACACACACACACACACACACATATATATATATATATATATACACTTGCAGTTCCCCCTTCACACATGCACATTTTTGTGCACAACGCCATCACACACAGTTACTGCTTGAATAAAGCACTGACCACTTTAAATTCTATCAAGTTCTAGTCGAAAACACACCAAAAAAACAAACAACCCCCCACCCCCCAAAAAAAACCCAAACAACCCCCGCCCACCCCCCACTAAAATGAACACCAAACAATACATGCGCATGCACATTGAAGGACACGTACACAAATGTATCATTCATGGAGAGAGACAAAGTGTAGGTCATAGCACAGTGTAGGGTTGGTTTTTTTTTTTTTAACCCCTTCACTTCTGAACCAGCTGAATATGAACTTCGTGAATGGGTTCCTGACTTTTGTTGGGGAAGGTTAAAATGGCAAAAGAACGGTGAGCATGCCATAGTGTAGTGTAGGTTTTTTTTTTTTTTACTTCTTGACGGCTGTATATATCTCTGGTGAATGTGAATAGAATATTTCATTGTCATAAAACCTTAAGGTTTATAAGACACAGTAAAGCATAAACATGAGCATATTGTGAAAAGAAACATTAATGAAAAAATTTAGCTCACCTCTGTGAATGGGCACCTGAGATAGGGTAGGGAAGGATAGAACGGCAGAAGAAAAGTTCAGGTCTTTACTTACTTAATTCCTGCCCTTGATGTCTGGTGGCTTTAGGGCAGCAACAAAGAACCGTCACTCTTGTCTGTTTTGGGGGCCAGCGTCTGAATGGTACACCACGCGGCACAACAGGTTAAAAAAAAAAAAAAAAAAAAAAAGTACATAGTCATGAGCCGCAGATTAGTTGGACACTTTTAATTGTCTTTATATTTTTGCTTTTACACAGTCACAGTTATCCACATCAGTTATTTGTGTTTTAAGTGAGCAGAAGCATGTATGGTTGCCCAGATATGTTAAATTGATTCAGTCTCCCATATGCTTTTGACAGATAATTTTTTAAAGTGTTTTTTATTGTGTTTATTTTTGTTTTTGTTCAGCTTATTCTATTCTGTTATTTTACACACACACACACACACACACACGCACGCATGCACACACACACATACACACACACACACACACACACATGCATGCACGCACGCGTACACGCATGTATGTGCGTACACACAAACACACAGACACACACACAGACGCACACACACACACACACCACACACACACACAGACAGACACACACACACAAATTAACATTGTGAATGATTGCACCACACAGGTGCAAGCATGGTGGTGACAGCACAGGATCTCCTGGCAACCATACTGGAGATGGAAGAGGACGTGGCAGAGAATGCCACCATGAATGGCAACGCAACCTCGGAAGGTATAAAGACTTCTGTGTTCAGAGACTTTGTTTCCTTGTGTGTGCATTCTTTGCTGAACGTGTCTGGCTTTGTGCTAGGGAAAAGATGTGCATTTAGATAAACTTAGCTGTATGAAGAGCACAGGTACAGGAGTCATGATGGCTGCCGGAAAAAGAGGGCGATAACCAGCGGGACAAAGGGGAGGTTACCTACTTCCGGGAGGTTATCGGCCGTAGTTTCGTCTGCTCCGCTTAGGCGGATAGTAGTTTGCACAGGACAGGAATGTCAGACCCCTGCCGGAGTCTGCACTAGTTGGGTCACGGTAAGTATGTTATTTAAACGTAATTTTAGATAGAAAATTTCCTTTTACTCTAAAAAACTTCCCCCTTGTGGGGATTCCGGGCACTCTTTCAGAATTTGTATTTGTATTTGTACTTCGTTTTATCACAACAGATATCTCGGTGTGAAATTTGGGCTGCTCTCCCCAGGGAGAGCATGTCACTACACTACAGCGCTACCCATTTAAAAAATTTTTTTTCCTGCATGCAGTTTTATTATTTTTTTTTTTATCGAAGTGGATTTTTCTTCAGAATTTTGCTCGGAACAAAACTTTTGTTGCCGTGGGTTCTTTTATGTGTGCAAAGTGCATGTTGCACACGGGACCTTGGTTGATTATCTCATCTGAATAACTAGCACCCAGACCACCACTCAAGGTCCAGTGGAGGGGGAGAAAATATTGGCGGCTGAGCCGTGATTCAAACCAGCATGCTCAGATTCTCTCACTTCCTAGACGGATGTGTTTCCTCTAGGCCATCACTGCACAGTCTCCTGGAAATTCTGGTTCCAGAAGTTTCCTCTTTTCTAATGCTTGCTTTGTACGGGCGTTTTGCCTTTTCTCTCTATTTTACCTTCCTTGTTTTCTGCCTTGCTAGTCCTTTCACTGGTATTTTTCAACTGGAAAGCCTTGAATAATTAAAAAAAAAAAATCTTTTTCAGTCATGCGGATGAGACGATAAACCGAGGTCCTGTGTACTGCATGCATTTGGCGCACGTAGAAGAACCCATGGCAGCAAAAGGGTTGTCCCTGTCAAAATTCTGTAGAAAAATCCACTTTGATAGGAAAACAAATAAAATCGCAGGCAGAAAAAAAAAAAAAAAAAAATGGATGGCGCTGTCAGTGTAGCGACGTGCTCTTCCCTGGGAGAGCAGTCCGAATTTAACACAGAGAAATCTGTAATGACAAGAAAAGTAATACAAATATAAGTACAAATAATAATTGGGGATTTTACTACTTGCATTCTTTTTTGCATCCAGGATGTGTGAGTTGCCATCTGGAATCTGTTGGTTTTGTATGCCAGTTATCATTTGAGATTTTGTGTATTGTTTATAATCATCTTTGTGTGCAGGTAACATTTTTTATTATCAGGCGAAAAATTGATGGAATGGTGAATGTCAAGGGCATGCCCAAGGTTAAGAGCATGGATGTGATTGTGTTTGTGCCTTCTTTTCTTTTCCAGGTGTTTTTGTTGTTGTTGTTATTTGTTTGTTTGTTTGATTTTTTCCCCAGTTTTATGGGATCAGTGTTGACAGTGTTGGTGGGCTCATTTATTTCAGTTTTAGTTTATCAAGGAGGCATCACTGCGTTAGGACAAATCCCTATACATCTGCAAGGAACATTCCTGACCAGCAGCATAACCCAGCGCGCTTATTCAGACCTTGAGTGCCTGCATACATATTTGGTTACCTACCAGAGTGGACTTCTTCTACAGAATTTGCCAGAGGACAACACTTTAGTAGCCATGGGTTCTTTTCCAGTGCACCAAGTGTGTGCTGCACACATGACCTCGGTTTATTGTCACATCCGAATGACTAGATGCTCGGTTTGATTTTCTGGTCAAGTTTGGAAAAAATTGGTGAAAGTGGGAATCAAACCAACGGGCGCAATAGCCGAGTGGTTAAAGCGTTGGACTTTCAGTCTGAGGGTCCCAAGTTTGAATCACGGTGACGGCGCCTGGTGGGTTAAGGGTGGAGATTTTTACGATCTCCCAGGTCAACATATGTGCAGACCTGCTTAGTGCCTGAACCCCCTTCGTGTGTATATGCAAGCAGAAGATCAAATACGCACGTTAAAGATCCTGTAATCCATGTCAGCGTTCGGTGGGTTATGGAAACAAGAACATACCCAGCATGCACACCCCCGAAAGTGGAGTATGGCTGCCTACATGGCGGGGTAAAAACGGTCATACATGTAAAATCCCACTCGTGTGCATACGAGTGAACGTGGGAGTTGCAGCCCACGAACGCAGAAGAAGAAGAAGAAGAAGAAGAAGGAATCAAACCCAGACCCTCACAGACACTGTGTTGGCAGATGATCGTCTGAACCACTCTTCCCCTGATGGCTGGGCTATAAGCAACACAAATATATTTTATTTTTGTTTTTTTCTTTTTTTTTTCTGACATTGTTTTGTTTTAGATTCAAAACTAAAACTTTGCTTTGCTTTTGTTTTTGTTTTATTTTGTTGCATTATGTTTTATTTTTTTATCAAAATTCTCCCCCCGGACAAGGAGGGGGGCGCACGCGTATGGGCAAATGTGTCCCCTAGTGGTCCACCTTCCTCCCTACACCAGGGGAGGGCATCCCTACGCGCCTCGGTTGCCATTGGATCCGAGACGGTTGAGGCATGCCGCGTGGGGGGTCGCGTGATCCGATGTCACGGCCACCACCATGGACACATCGCACATAGGGCCCAGTCTAACGTGCGGATCCAAAACAAGCTGCTGCTTTTTTTTTGTTTTTTTTTTTTGTGTTGTTTCCCCAAAGGGATTGTGGCACATTCCATTGGTGCAACTGTGGGTATGGGTAAAGAGATAGAGGAGGTCGACTCGTACACTGCTGACTGGCAGGGCCGAGAAAACGCGGATCACGTCGAGTGCGTTCGCAGATCGATAAAAATGACATTAAAGGCAACACTGACCTGAGTGTGTGGCAGCAAACCTCTAGAAGTCACCAGAGGAGGTGTAGGAGGTGGTGGAGGTCTGGAGTCGACCGGAGGGAGCGGAGGAAGTGAAGGAGGTGGCGGGTTGGCGTTGTTGAGAGGGCCAGGAGTAGAGGGCCCAGAGTGTCAGCGAATCGATTGCGATCACGCCTTAATTTTAGCGCGATCGCCCATCGAGCTACATAATTATGTGACCTGGTTGGAGACATGATTTGACAAAAAACAAGAACGCCAGAGAATCGACAGACAGACAGAAAATATGAAAAAACTTAGCTGTATAGAGAGCACAGGAACAGGTGTCATGATGGCTGCCGTCAAAAGAGGGCGCTGGCCAGGGGGACAAAGGGGAGGTTACCTACTTCCAGGAGGTTATCGGCCGTAGTAGTTTCGTTTTCTCTGCATAGGCGGATAGTAGTTTGCACAGGACAGGAATGTCAGACCCCTGCTGGAGTCTGCACTAGTTGGGTCACGGTTAATATGTTATTTAAACGTAATTTTAGATAGAAAATTTCCTTTGTCATGTTTTATTTCATTTTGTCTTGTTTAATTTCATTTTATGTTATTTCATTCAGTGTTATGTTATTTTATTTTGTTTTGCTTTGTTTTATCTTATTTTGCTTGATGTGTGTGCCCCAGACCTGAACAAACTGCAGATGGAAAACGAAAGCCTGTTTTTATTTATTGTACTTTATCATGTTTTATTTCGTTTTGTCTTGTTTTATTACAGCTTATTTTCTTTTCTTTTGCTTTGTTTTTTTATCTTATTTTGCTTGACATGTCTTGCCCCAGACCTAAACAAACTGCGGATGGAAAACGAGAGCCTGCGGGACAAGCAGCTGTGTAAGATTTGCATGGAGCGAGACGTGGAGGTCATCTTCCTCCCATGCAAGCACTTTGTCTGCTGTGCTCCCTGCAGTGCTGCCCTGCGCTCCTGCCCCATCTGCCGGGTAGCGATTGAGAGCGTTGACAAGGTGTTCATGGTATAGGTAGAGAGAGAGAGGGAGACACACACACACACACACACACTTACATACATGTATACATGCACAGAGTGCTGATTGTGAAGATGATGAATGTACCTTTTTGTTGTTGTTGTTTGGGGATATTTTGATGTTTGGATTTTGTTTTTTTCTGGGAAAGGTATGGATTTTCTTTTCTGTAGTTCAATGCCTTTTCACTATTGTGTGATATTAGACGAGGGGAAAATAGTGTGAGGGTGTGTGTTTGTGTTTGTGTGTGTGTGTGTGTGTGTGTGTGTGTGCGCATGGGGGTTAGGGGTTGGGATGGGTGGGGGGGCAATAGGAAGAGAAAGGTATGGATGGAGACGGTCGTATGTTTGTGTGTGAGTGTGCACACACACACACGTGTGTGTGTGTGTGTGTGTGTGTGTGTGTGTGTGTGTGTACCTTTCAGAGAAAACTGTACACATTACCCAGATGTGTGTGTGTGTGTTTGTGTATGTGTGTACCATGTGCACAAAGCTGTGCATATTACCCACTTTACTCTCTAACAGTGGAGTGGTGGTTCAGTGGTAACGTGTCCGCGTAGGAGGCAAGAGAATTTGTATTTGTATTTCTTTTTATCACAGCCAATTTCTCTGTGTGAAATTCGGGCTGCTCTCCCCAGGGAGAGTGCGTCGCTACACTACAGCTCCACCCATTAAAAAAAAAAAATTTCCTGCGTGTAGTTTTATTTGTTTTTCCAATTGAAGTGGATTTTTCTACAGAATTTTGCCAGGGACAACCCTTTTGTTGCCATGGGTCTTATATGTGCGCTAAATGCATGCAGTACACAGGACCTCGGTTTATCGTCTCATCCGCATGACTGAAAAAGATTTAAAAAAAAAATTATTCAAGGCTTTCCAGATGAAAAATACTGGTGAAAGGACTAGCAAGGCAGAAAACAAGGAAGGTAAAATAGAGAGAAAAGGCTGCTGTGGGTTCTTTTATGTGCGCTAAATGCATGCTGTATATCGTCTCATCCGAATGTGAGGGTACAGGATCGAATTCCACACTCACCAGAATTTTCTGCCCATCCACTAGACCATGAGTGGTGGTTTGGATGTTAGTCATTTGGATGAGATGATAAAGCAAGGTCCCGTGTGCAGCATGCACTTAGCAGACGTAAAACAACCCACAGCAGCAAAACGCACAACAGAGAAATCTGTATTGACGTAAAGAAATACAATACTATACAATTCAATATACAATTCAATACAATACAATACAGTGCTTATCTGTGTGATTATTGATAATTTTATTGTCTTTCAAATTTTAGTACCTGGAAGGATGAAAAGGTGTTGCATAATAATTAAACAATGTTACATTGAACGACACAGTCACTGAAGAAAGTGCATGAGCAGGAAGGTCACTTGATGAAGGTAACATCATACTATTTTGTGAAGGCACGTGAAGATTGGTGTGCTTTTGTGAACATATAGTATGTGAATGAATATAGACGTAAATCTTTTCATGTAATTTGATTGTTTTATCCTGATATATACACTTACAAATGGCATTTTACAGATTGTGTACATAAATGATACAAAATAGGTGAGATGTATGTGTGTATATATATATATATATATATTTGTTTAACATTTTCTTTTGCTATAATAACAGAAATATTTGACTTAAAGTATTTAGGTCATTGTATTCAGAAGATTCAGTTTCAGTGGCTCAAGGAGGCGTCACTGCGTTTGGACAAATCCACATACGCTACACCACATCTGCCAAGCAGATGCCTGACCAGCAGCGTAACCCAACGTGCTCAGTCCGGCCTTGAGAATAAAAAAGTTCCCAAGCGGGGAATTCAGAAGAAAAGAAAGGTAACTGATTTTTTGCTGGACACCTTCACATTGTGGATTCTGTTATAATGAATGTGCAGACTGGCTTACGAAAATCACAGCAAGAAACAGTATAGACACTGATGGAAATCCTTGCTCCTTGTCGTCATCAGAAGTATCGTGATGCGATTGAAAAAGAACTGTTTGTCTCTCTTAAGTCCTTTCCATGCCTGTTTTATCTTGTTGAATATCACAGACATGTAAACTGTAAAATTGGGGAGGCCTGCAGTGCATGCAAATGAGGTGGAGAACATGAAGGAATAGAAAGACAGTAAAAAAAAGAAAAAAAGTTAGGTTTTTTTGGTGTGTTTTTTAACAGTGAAGAAGGCATGTGAAGCACACACACACATACACAAAAAAGCACAAAAAAAGAAGAAAAAAAAAGAGTGTGCTCCATGACACTGAGGCCCCCCCTCCATCCCCCCTCCTCCCCCCCCCCCCCGCAACCCACCCACTCCAAAAAAAAAAAAAAATCTTGTTGAATATACACTGTTAGGAAATCTAGTATTTCAGTTTTTGCTGAATGGATTGCTGGGGAGTTCCGCGGCCATCTTGGATCTTGCACTTCTAACTTTTATTGAAATCGCGAACAATGCCAAAGGCAATGGACGTCATTCAAGGTAGATAACGTGTGCTGTCCTTCCTGTTGGAGCTCATGTACGTTTATATGTATTTGACTGTGCTTTCATATCTGTGAAACTGCATGTTTGGTGCATTTCTGTTATGCATGTGTGGGTGTATGTGTGAATGTTTGTCTTCATGTTTTACATTTATTCGCTTATTTATCACCATTGTTGTCTTATTTATTTATTTATTTATGTTTTATTATTATCATTTTATTAGTATTACTAATATTATTACTACTACCTTTTTCTATATTATAATTATTATTTATTTATTTATTTATTTATTTATTTATGCAAGCTTATCTATTATTTATTCCCCCGTTTTTTTTTGTTTTTTGTTTTTTTTCTCAAGGCCTGACTAAGCGCGTTGGGTTACGCTGCTGGTCAGGCATCTGCTTGGCAGATGTGGTGTAGCGTATATGGTTTTGTCCGAACGCAGTGATGCCTCCTTGAGCTACTGAAACTGAAACTGAAACTGTCCTTCCAGATTTCAGTTGATAGCCTTCATTGCTACAACCAAACTCTGTACAGTGAAGTGTCAATGTATGTACCATAGAAAAAACAATATATGAAGCAAAAAGTTGAAAAAGAAGCCTGCTGTTTCGCGCGTTCTGCCTCTCTCTATCACCTTTGTTACTTGCAGTTTTGAAAAGCCAATCAACTTGGAGTGCACAGATCGTGTGACATGCTTCTATAAGTCATGCAAGCGTGGTTCTCTTCAGTGGTTATGTTTATTATGTTTAAGTAAAAAGTAGCTTTACGTATTTCTATCTAATTTATTTTTCTGTGTTTGTCACAATGCAGAATTTAAATGACAATGCTGGAAAAAAGTTTAATTGGGAAAATCTTGTGTTCCAGCTTATGCTGGATTACATGTTAGTCACATGTTGCAAAGAAGTAAAATCTTTGTGTAGTCATTGTTTGACACCTCAGTCCATTTGGCTCTGGTGTGTACATATTAGGCCCTTCATGCCCTCTGATCTTGTAGAAAATGGATTCGTAGTTAAGAATATTTACATTTTTTTTTTCTTTTCTTAAATGAATAATTTCACTGTTTACATCCTTGCCTTTTGAAACTAGCTAGTTACTGGTTTCATACTCAATAGGAAATTTACTGTAAACAGCCCCAGTGTCTCCCTTGCTCTCTCTGTGTCTCTGATTGTCTGTCTGTCTCATTCTCTCTCTCTCTCTCTCTTGCTCACATTGTTCTGGAATGTGACAATTTGTATTCACTGATCCCCTTCATGAGGGGCCACGGCCTTTATTGAATGAAAATGTTCGTTCATTCGTTCGATCGTTCTCTCTCTCTCTCTCTCTCTCAAATTGCATGCATGTATGTTTCTTTCCCGTCCTCCTGTTTCTTTCCTTTCTTTGATTTTCATTGTTTTCACTTCCTCCCCCTCCCCCTCTCCCACCCAGTGTCTCCTCATTTTCTTTCACATATCTTCATTTTCTTTATCTGTTAAAATTTGTTACAACAATGAAAACTCATGCGTTTTATTTTGATTATATTTCCACTCTAAAAATCTCCAACTTGTGTGAACTGGCTATAGATAAATGAACTAACCAGACTAACATTATCAGGAAGGCAGTAACATCAACAGCAACTGCTGACTCAAGAGCAAGTATAGCAACAGATATATTATCATTGCTGATTATAGCACACGTTGGCAGAGCTGAACAGGAAGAAAATCCAGTAACAGAAATGGCACAGTGCTATACAGCAAGCATTCAGCTTCTTCCTGGTAAAACTGGTCGTTTTTATTGTCACTTAAAAAAAAAAAAGTGTTCTGGCTGATAAAGCCCTAAGCTTGTAGTCCAAATGTTGCGAGTTCAAATCACACAGACACCTAATTATAAAAAAAAAAAAAAAAATGAAGAGAAAAAAGTCATTTTTGATGCACCACTTTAAGGTGGTATGGTTCTGGTGGTGTCAGTGAAGTGTTGGATGGGTCCTCCTCCCCCCGTTTTCCTGGTATGGTTCTGGTGGTGTCAGTGAAGTGTTGGATGGGTCCCCCCCCCCCCATTTTCCTGGTATGGTTCTGGTGGTGTCAGTGAAGTGTTAGATGGGTCCTCCTCCCCCCATTTTCCTGGTATGGTTCTGGTGCTGTCAGTGAAGTGTTGGATGGGTCCTCCTCCCCGCCCCATTTTCCTGGTATGGTTCTGGTGGTGTCAGTGAAGTGTTAGATGAGTCCTCCTCCCCCCATTTTCCTGGTATGGTTCTGGTGGTGTCAGTGAAGTGTTAGATGAGTCCTCCTCCCCCCATTTTCCTGGAATGGTTCTGGTGGTGTCAGTGAAGTGTTGGCTGGGTCCTCCCCCCCCCCCATTTTCCTGGAATGGTTCTGGTGGTGTCAGTGAAGTGTTAGATGGGTCCTCCTCCCCCCCCCCCCATTTTCCTGGTATGATTCTGGTGGTGTCAGTGAAGTGTTAGATGGGTCCTCCTCCCCCCCCCCCCATTTTCCTGGAATGGTTCTGGTGGTGTCAGTGAAGTGTTAGATGGGTCCTCCCCCCTCCCCCCATTTTCCTGGAATGGTTCTCCCTGTCGCCCAAATCACCTGATGATTTAACGTGAAGATGGTGGAAGCAAGAGGTGGCAGAATGGTTAAGACGCTTATCTGCCAGTACAGTGTCAGTGAGTGTCTGGCTGGGTTCGATTCCTACTCTCGCCTTTCCTCGCCTTGACTGAAAAATCAAACTAGTGTGTCTAGTCATCTGGATGAGACGATAAACAGAGGTCCCGTGTGCAGCATGCACTTGGTACATTGAAAAAGATTATCTTCATTTTGAACATACTTTTGTTTATGTTCTCACTTAAATGTTTGGACTTTTGTGAATTAAATGATGTTGCATTCTGTTCAATGTAATTAAAAAAAAAGAAAAGAAAAAAAAAAGAACCATGGCAACAAAAGTGTTGTCCTCTGGCAAAATTCTACAGAACAAATCCTGATAGATTTGTATTTGTATTTGTATTTCTTTTTATCACAACAGATATCTCTGAGTGAAATTCGGGCTGCTCTCCCCAGGGAGAGCGCGTCGCTACACTACAGCGCCACCCATTTTTTTGTATTTTTTCCTGCATGCAGTTTTTATTTGTTTTTCCTATCGATGTGGATTTTTCTACAGAATTTTGCCAGGAACAACCCTTTTGTTGCTGTGGGTTCTTTTACGTGCGCTAAGTGCATGCTGCACACGGGACCTCGGTTTATCGTCTCATCCGAATGACTAGCGTCCAGACCACCACTCAAGGTCTAGTGGAGGGGGAGAAAATATCGGCGGCTGAACCGTGATTCGAACCAGCGCGCTCAGATTCTCTCACTTACTAGGCGGACGCGTTACCTCTAGGCCATCACTCCATAATACATAAATACACATGCATGCATTCAAGACCTGACCGGTGTTATGGGTTATGCTACTGTCAGGCATCTGCCTAGCAGATGTGGTGTAGTGTGTAGTGATTTGTTGGAATGCAGTGATCATGGCTCTGTGTGAAACCGAAACTGAAAGTGAAACAACAAGAATGTAACTTACTAACAATAGAGACGAAAAGAAAGAGTGTTGTGGAAAAGGAGTATGCAAAACTAAAACTAAAAGAAACAACAACAAAAAACACAAAAAACAGAAAGCAGTATATATATATATATGTCATATTGTTCCTGCTTACATGCCTGGTCTACTTTCCCACAACACTCTTTTTACTCTCTCTGTTCTGCCACTGACTCTCCACTTCTCCATCATGGTTGTACAAAGCAAGTGTTGTGGTTCTCCATCTATGCCCCACAGCTTTGGAATTCTCTGCCTTTGCATGTCAGGCTCTTTGCTTCCATCTCTTCTTTCAGGTCTGACCTCAAAACCCACCTGTTTCAGCAATGCTGTGAGCAGATGTTTCTTGTTTAAAAAAAAGGAAAAAAAAGAAGGTTAAGGTTCTGTAATACTTTTTGTACTTTTATGTAAATATGTTTAAACTTGTACATATGTATAGATTTGTATGTGTGTGTCTATGTGCATAAATATGTTGAGATTGTACTTTTTTTTCACGAAGTTTGAATATGTGTGTATGCACCACTTGTACTCACTAGCTGAACCTGAGGCCAGACACTTTATAGGTAACAGTCATTATTATTATTGTTGTTATAATTATCATTTCTTCATTATCAGAAAACTAGATTTAATGTGTTTGAGAGGCCTTTAAGTAGAAGGAGTTGATCTTGACGTCAATCATTTCTTGTGTCAGATTGTTCGGCTATCATACAGTCATTTGCATGAATGAAAATTCATGGAGTTCTTTCTCCACAATATATGGATTTCAGTATTGGCATATTTTATAATTTGTTTCTCTTTATTTTACTTTGTTTTTGGTATTAAGACATGCACTTTGGTTTCCTGATCCTGGCTTCAAACTTTTCAGCATTTCAAAAATCTGTCATTCCTACATGTGGTGATTTCTGGCACCGTGTTCTGCATTGATGGGCAGACAACTGTTGGCTGTGTCTGGTGAGAAATTAATGTTCAGTTGATGTTTGGTAAAAGATATGTAAAAGATGTGTAGATAGTCAACAAGAGAGTTGTGTGCAGCAGGCTTAACTGTGATAGTGTGCATGCTATCTGCGTAACATTTCAGTTTGATTTCAAGGCTTGGTCAGAACATTTGGACTTGGTCCGTGGAAACAGATTTGTACTGATCTGTGTGGAGATAATTATATTTACTCCAAGTGGGAGAGTGTGAGTGTGTGTGCGTAAACTGTGAGAGTGTGTGAGTAAAGTGTGAAAGTCTGTGAGTTAACTGTGAGAGTGTGGTTAAACTGTTAACCTCTGAGAGTGTGGGGATGAACTGTGAGAGTGTGTTGGCAAACTGTGGGAGTGTGTGGATGAGTTCACTTCAAGCGATGAATGGGGATCAGTACCAACTTAACCATAACTTTGGTTGGACAGTTGTTCCTACTTGCCCCCAGTTGGTACAAGAAATAAATCCCTTGCCTTGCCTTGCCTTGTTTAATGCTTTGCCGTTTATGCAGAACATTGTCATAAAGCAGAAGCACCATAGCCTCTATTTTACGGGGTACTAAAGCACACTTGGTGATTAGAATTGTTGAAATTTTCCTGAAGTTTGCTTCCTGCAGCTGTAAAGTTGTTTGCTTTCCATTGTTGATGTTGCTACTTTGATGAACCAGTGATCAATGAAAATTTTCCCTGTAAATAAGCGTATAATTTTCAAATTACTCCTGAGTGTATATATTTCCAATGCACATACCATTATTTGTTGTTGTTATTGATATGTCTAACCTATGTGAAAGAAAAGAGCCTGTTTTTTTTTTGTTTTTTTTATGTGTGTGTGTGTGTGTGTGTGTGTGTGTGTTATTTTTTATTTCAATACCTGCTGTATGCTTTCATAATAGTAATAGGCTTATGATGTTATTTGTAGGTATTAATGGATTGATGTACAAAAGAGTTTTTCACTGTATTAGTGTGAAGGTAGTGACAGAGGATTTGTTGATATTTCTGATAATTGTTGGATTTCTCTTGTCATTTTTTCTTTCTTTTTTTCTTAATTTTTGTATGTTTCTTGATAAGAATGGAAAAAAAAAGATTTTCTTTCTTTCACAGTGCATAGCCTGTATGTCTCAAACCCCTGGAACATTGTCTTGTCCTAAAGAAACACATTCGCCTGTTTATCCGACTCCTTTTTTTTTTTTTTTTTACCCAAGTGTCACAGTGAAGTCTTGTGAAATGAGTGTGTGTAGGTGTTCAGAGCGTGTATGTGTATGTGTATGTGTGTGTGTGTGTGTGTGTGTGTGTAACATATTTCATTTTTGTGTTTCAGTATGCTTATGTGTGTGTGTGTATGTGTGTGTGTGTGTTTGTGTGTGTGTGTACACACACAGACATATATACATACACATATATATATACACACACACACATATATATAATCATATATATCATTTTCTCACATGTGCTTTTGTATATCGTTATTATACCATGGAATGTGTATGGCGTCATGGGAGACGCTCAGGGCTCACTGTAATGGTGGAGTTTCCAGCATAAAACTAGTGTATGTTGTTAATTTTATTTTATTATTGTGAATCATGCTGTTGAAAAATGTGTGTCTTAGGCAGTCTTATTAATCGTCTCTGCCCAGTGTTGTTTCTCAGTGATCAACATTCTTGGGGTTTTTTTGTGTTTTTTTTTTTTTTTGTGTGTGTGTGTGCTGTTTTCTCTGGATTTTGTGTGTGTGTGTGTTTTAATGCTGCAAGAGGCTTGTGTTTAGCAAACAGTGCCTGACTGCAAGGAGACCCATTGCTTCTGTGTTGTGAGGGGCAGTGTGCAAATAACTGCAGACTTTCTGAGAGGTTTCTGCAACAGGGCAGGTTAGGCTCTGGTATCTTGGAGACTTGATGTTTATGTGGACAAATTTTTTTTTTATTGATGGTAAGCATCAATATGATGAGCTGAGTGAGCATGTGAAGTTTTTATCACTGACAAACTGACTTAAAACTCCTAATTGTAGTTTGTTAAAAGTGAAACTTATAGAATGACCAGTTTGTGAAAAAAAAAATTTGTAAGCTGCTGACTGTAAGAAATCTGTTATCTTCATTATCATCAGATAATGACTCCTGTGTGAGCCCTGAGCCATGCAGTGGTGGAGACAGACAAGACAAAAATCGAAGAGAAGTCAGTTTGAAATAGTAAAGAGGCCTTGATGAGCATGCATGATGCTTTTTAGATGATTATGGTAGACAAAATTGGTTGAAATGTTAAAAGACACTCCAGAAAATTGAGTTCACTCAGCAGTTAAGGATGACATAGGATAGTTAAGTGAGGACATGAACCAAACAAAACAGCAATAAGATTGAATACTACACCCCCGAAAACAGAGTATGGCTGCCTACATGGCGGGGTAAAAACAGTTGTGCATGTAAAAGCCCACTCATGTACATGAGTGAATGTGTGAGTTGCAGCCCATGAATGAAGAAGAAGAAGAAGAAAATTGAATGGACAAAATTGGAAATGACAAAAAAAGAGAAAAAAAGTAGAGATGTACTGATGACGGAGGTATGATAGTGACAATGACAAATGTTGAACCAGGTCTCCTGTCCCCATGTCACAATGGTCCACATATGATGATGCATGAACGCAGTTAACCATTATTGTTATTTTTTAAAAATTTTTATGCACACGTTCAATCGGATCAGTCATGTGAAGGTGGTGAAGAAAGTTGAGGGAGGAGAACAAGAAGCACCAGGGAATGAGCTGCAGAACCCATGTTCATCACCACAACCATACCAATGTGAACAGATAACTTTTCTTCTTTTTTTTTTCATTTTTTTTTTCATGAAACATGCATCTACAGACAGGCAGAAATAGACAAGAAGAATATACTTACATACATTCTGTATACATACATACATACCTATATACACATACCTACCTAGCTACCTACCTAGCTACATATATACATACATACATACATACATATACATACACACATACTTCCACACCTGCCTACATACCAACCTAGCTTTCCACATGCATTCAGTTTTGAAACATCAGATGAGCAGTTGGCTTTGTTAGAAAGCAGTTTTCTGTGATGAATTTATCATACAGCCGAGCCACACAAGTTAGAGATCCATTTTGTACATACGAAGTGGTAATTGTGTATGATTTTGTATCTTAGTTTGCTCCATTGGTGTGCTGTTGTTTTCTGTTTGTTTCTAGCTAGTTCTGTATTTTTATTAATGTGTATGTGCAATGGTAAACACAACTTTTTTTTTTAAGGCCGGATAGTATTAGGCCACTTCTTGATTTTATTGTAGATATTTATTGTGTGAAACAAAAGAAATGTCTTAGTGTTTAAAACAGAAAAGAAATGTTTTGCTTTTTGTGTGTGTTAATTTTTCATAGGGCAAGATTATGTCTGGCCACCTGCTTCCCATTGGATTGTAGGGGAACTCTTTGAATTGAGTTTTATTATATCTTCATCTGGGAGGTCTGTAGTAATCCAAACTTGTTTGATATTTTTTGTGGGTTTTTTCTATCACTCTTTTTATTTCTACTGCTTCTTCTTCTTTTCCTTCTGTCATCTCTTCCTCTATAATTTAAAAAAAAATGTTACTGATACATCATTCTGGATTTTGCATGAAAAAATATGATTAAAGAGAGAGAGAGAGAGAGAGAGAGAGAGAGAGAGAACCCTTATCATCTTTGATAGTGATCAAACAAAAACCAAAAATAAAAGAGTTTTTTGATAGCCTAATTTGAATGAACTTAAAGCAATGTACACAACACCTGATTGCAATTAGTCATTTGTTAGTATGAATGAAAGTAACCCTTAAATTGGAGATTACCAAAAATCGTTTTTTGTGTGGAGTGTTTGTTAACAATTTTTTTCAAAGCCCAGAAAGTTGTGATGAAGATATGGAAAGGTAGAAACTTTGATCTAGATATGTATCACTATGGTAAAGTGATGATTATATGCCGATCATTGTGGTTTCCTTTAGATGTAATTGTTATATTTCCAGCACACAATGTCAGGTTTGATAAACATGTGTTTCAGATGGTGAACAAAAAGATTATTTTTATCAATATGTATGCATACTGGTAACATCCACCACCACCCCCAAGCCCCCCCCCCCCCCCCCCTACCCCTCCCACCCATTTCCTCCTTTTTTTTTTCTTTCATCTTCTTCTGTTTTTTTGGGGTTTTTTTTTTCTTAATCAGCAGGAATCTAACATGGGCTGTGACAGTTTTGCCACATATTTTCGTTTTTCAAATGAACTTTGACTGGATTATGTTTATGTTTGGCAAATTCTTTTTTTGAGGCAACATGTTTTGAATACCTTGTTTTAGCGCTATTCTGTGTTTTCGTGTTGCAAATAGAAATAAAAGTCTGTTACAAAAACAAAACGGGGTACCTATGAGTTACCTTAGAAATAAGTGTGTGTGTATGTGTGTGTGTGTGTGTGTGTGTGTGTGTGTGTGCAAACATGCATGCATGTGTGTGAGGAGAGACAAAGAGAGAGAGAGAGAGAAGTGTGTGTGTGTGTATTGTATGTGTGTGTGGAGAGAGAGAGAGAGAGAGAGAGAGAGAGACGTACATGTGTGTGTGTGTGTGTGTGTGTTTTCTCCACTACATTCGACCTGGAAGCTTTGAGGCAGGCAGCTGAGCTCAGACAAAGTGACAGATAAAAATCTGTTTTCTTCCACCAATCCCTGCTCGGATTCCTGATATGAACAGTGATGGTGAACACCATGCAGGTTTCAATCACACACACATAATCACATTCTTCAAATTGGAAGGTCAGCCGTCATTACTGACTATTAATGACCTGAGTGTGCAGAGGCGTAAATACCTGGTCATAACCTAAGTAGACCTATCTTCCTACCGGAGGGGGTGACAATGAGAAAGAACATGTATACATATTCCCTCCCACCGTCACTCGCAGTGTCCCTCCGGAGGGGAAAAAAAAAGAAAAGAAAAAAAAAAGTCTCATTACCTCTGCTCTTGTTACTGTGTGTACGTGTCAAGTGAAAAGTAACGTACTTTACTTCTAATGATGCGTTGTGTGATGATTATCTTCAGTCCCAAAGTTTGTCCTTTATTTGATGATCGATTGGTGGCGATTGATGATTCCTTTTTTCTTGAAAAAAAAGGGTGGGGCCTCAGTTGCATGCAGACAACGGAGCACCCTGGTGTGTGTGTGTGTGTGTGTGTGTGTGTGTGTGTCCAAAGTAGCCTTAAGGACATACTGGACAAGCCAGCATATCTGTTGTTTCTGATCTGTTAAATATAAACTATTAAAAACAAAACAAACAAACAACAACAAAAATGTCAGAAAGTACATGCGTCCAGTTTATTGCTGTAATTTGTAATGGAAGAACGTATACTGTAAATTTATCAATGGACATGTAAGAATGATAACAGAGTTGGTTATGGGAATGACGAATCTGCCATAACAAAAATGAAGCTGTATTTGTTGTTTTGAGGTTGTTTTTTTTGTATTATGTACTTTCACACAATTTCTCCACTATCTTTGTTTTTCCTGTGGCTGTCTTCTTTTGTCTTAGGTTTCCCAGTTTTTGTTCCAGAGTACCCTGTTTGTTTTGTTTTTATTTAGTAATCTCTCCATCCCCTTTTTTCTCCGTATTAGTCTCCGTGTATTCATCCGTTTTCCCTTCAGTAATCCTTGTCTCCCGTGTCTCTACATGTCTTTGTCAGTTTTCCCCACAAACCTATAAATTGACCTATACGTCCGTGTTTTCCCCCTTGTCTCTATATACAGGCCTCACATCTATGTCCTTCCCTGTCTTCTTATCACTATCTACGTTTTCTGTCTCGTTCTCTTTCTCCACTTTCTAAGTGTCCTCTCTCTCTCTCTCTCTGCACTCTGATTGTCTCCCCTGTGTCTGGGTTTGTCTGGCAGGTTCTCCGTGTCTTCTGGCCTGTGTCTCTTTTTCCTCTCTTCCGTATCACTGTTCTCTGCAGCCTCTGTTTCTTGTTCTCTTTCTCAACTTGACCCCCCGTGTGTTCGTTTCCTCTTTGTTTCACTACAGTGTCTCAGTGTTTCACTACTGTTTCGGCCACTGTCTCAGTGTCCACGTCAGTTTCAACCGAGGCTGTCTCACTGAGATACATATACATCTATATATGTGTGTATGGTCTCTCTCCTGACGTCAGTTCTCTCTGTCCATGTCCTCTGTCTGAGTTCCCCTTGTCTCCGTTATTTTCTTGTGTCTGTCAGTCTGTGTACGACTGACTTCATTGTCTCTGTTTCCCGTGTGTGTGTGTGTGTGTGTGTGTGTGTGATGGAAGCTGCGATACGTAGCCTAGAAATGAGTGTGTGGAGGAGGGGGGTAGAGGAGGTGCAGGGTAATGTGTGTGTGTGTGTGTGTGTGTGTGTGTGTGTGTGTGTGTGTGTGTGTGTGTGTGTTGGGGCTCATGTACGTTTATGTGTATTTGACTGTGCTTCAGTTCATGTCTGTGAAGCTGTGTGTTTGGTGCGTGTCTGTTGTGCATGTGTGGGTGTATGTGCGGATGTGTGTCTCCATGTTTTGCATTTATTTGCTTATTTATCATCGTTGTTGTCTTTTTTATTTATTCATTTATTTGTCCCGCGAACGCAGTGACGCCTCCTTGAGCGACTGAAACTGAAACTGTTTCCCGGCATATCCTGCTACTGTCTCCGACTCAGTCTCTGTCCCCATTTCCCCAGTCACGGTGTCTTCTCGGCCAGTCTCCGCCCTGCTTTTCGTGTCTTTGTCCAGTCTTTGTCTGTCCATGTTTCGGTCTTCCCTGTCTCTATCTCCCGCCTCAACCTTTCTGATACCTTTATTCACGTATTTTTTCCAGCTGTGCATGAGCCGGCGAACATTGAAGTACTGGGCCAGTTGTCCCACGCTTTACGACCCAGAGTGCTACCACTAGTCACCGTCAACCACGCATGCAAGTTTGGAACAGTGACGAGCCCAGAACGGCGACTGAACAGGCCCGGCTACTGACCAGGCCTCAAGCGTCTGACAAGAGCAACTGAGATCAAGTTAATCTTTTTTTCACAGTTGGGGGCGTCCAGCAATCGAACCCACAACTTTCTGATTATGAGCTCGGCGCTCAACCAAATGAGTCTCACAGACACCTGAATGGTACAACTAAAAAAAAAAAAAGAATTGTATCTTCATGAACTACTCAAAACTTCCATTCGCAGAAGTCGTGCCTTCAACTCAGTACAAAGAAAAAAAAAAGACAACGAAGAAGGGTGGTGAAAACGAGAAAGGAGAAGAAGAGGGATAGAGAGACAAATCAGGAGAGATGAAAGTACAGTACGATAAGGAGAGAGAAAAGAAAGATTGTGAGACATAGTATCCCGACTCTGAGAGGGTGATGTGGGTCCGGAGAAGAAGGGGAAAACTGAAGAAAGAAATAGAACAGAACTAAACAGGTTTAAAAATGAAAGAAAAGAAATTGAAAACAGAAAAAGTAAACGATATCCAAGGTCATGGTGATTTATATTTATGCTGAAACTTAACCAACTTGAAAATTACCAAGCATATGAAGTTGAAAGGAAAAAGATCAAGGACTACTGACAGTGAATACGTACACTCTTACACACCAAGCCCCGGCTCGCAAACACATCAACAGAAACACACGCGTGCGCACTACACACACACACACACACACACACACACACACACACACTGTGTTGGGGGATTTGCATCAGTTTGTGCAAGCCCTCTGCACCCCACAATCCGTCTGAAGACCACAAAACCATGCAAATAAAACAGTAACGATAACTCTGAGAGACAAGTTGTGGGAGAAAACCGCTTGCCGCTACTGACTAGGATACGTCGTGCAGTATTGTCCAATAATATACACTGTAATGACTTAATTCTCGGACTAACTGATTTATCATACCTTTACCAGAAGGAATAGTTTTAGGCAAATGTATTTTTATTATTGAAAGCGGTTGTCTGGACCGTAAGACAGACGGCGTCTGCGAAGTTCTCGACAGCAGAGAATAGGGGGGAAACAAACAACAAATATAAACATTTTTACTGACGAAAAAAAAAGAAAAGTTATGGTATAAACACGCATACGCTCATTGCATGCATATTAGTTTGACAAGTTTCAATCGATTGGTAGACAGCACGACGTTTGGGCTGGATTCACTGAGTGAGTAAAGTTTAGCTTTTAGGACAAGATAACAGTTGACACACGTGGTTATATTGTCAAATTTATTTTTCTTTCAGTCCAGCACATTTAGTCCCATTTGATTTAACTTGGACACAAACGGAAGAGCTAGTGCTTGTAAATGTCAGAACATAATGTGATTATTATGTGAGTTTTGTTTGTAGAATCCTAATGTTAGACTGGGTTTGAAGCTTGTGCAATGAGGGTGGGAGCTGGAGAGAGGAGGGGAGGGGGTGGGGTTCTTTGAGTAGGGAGCAGGGTGGAGATGGGAATGGATGAATTTGTGGGTTGAAGAGGGGAGAAGGAGAGTCGTGTGTGTGTGTGTGTGTGTGTGTGTGTGTGTGTGTGTGATTATATTTCAATGTAAATGTTAAGAACTTTTTAATTTATTTTCATTTTCATTCTAATGTTTGGACATGTTGAACAGTGAATTTCTGTACCTTGCTTCAGACAATAACCAGTCTTGAGTTGTGAACATCATAAACATAAGAGCTTATTCTATAACACAAGTTAAAATTGTTTGTAAATATAGTAAATAGTTTGAAACTTGAGTTTGAAATGAGCTTATTGTATTAGACACTCTCTGCATGCTACCTCAAGTACCATTTTCATAGTGGATGCAATGGCCAAATGGAAAATGATAGGGAAATACTTCAGCAGGTGAGGTACTTGTGTTGAAAAGTTGCACAAGAAAAGTCAAAGAGGATACAGACTTTGTATTTCTGAAGTCTGAATAGTGTGTGCGTGCGTGCGTGCGTGCGTGCGTGCGTGCGTGCGTGCGTGCGTGCGTGCGTGTGTGTGTGTGTGTGTGTGTGTGTGTGTGTTCATGTGAGTGTGAGACAGCAGGCCAAAGATTTTTTTTAATTTTGAAGAAATATGGTTTGGAGTGAAAGAAATAGGGTCATGGTTTGGGAATTATAATCACACTTTGTAAAGTCTGTTTCCTCTGGGGCCTGAAAGAAGTTTGTCCGTTAATTGTGGACTTCGTGATTCTCTTGCGTGCAGCAAGACAAGATGGATGCTGATGTACAGACTGAAGTTCCACTGGTGCTGAAAAAGTTGGTGCGGTTGATTACACGAGGGTTCTTCACCATGGAGCATGCTATCATTGTCGACATGCTTGTAAGACATCCTTGCATCAAGGTGAGAGAGTGGTTCTTCTTCCATTAAGTGACCACAATCAACCCTCTGATTCTTATGTCGCTGTTATGAAAGGGGGGCCTACCAGTCAGCGAGGAAAAAAAAGAAAAAAAGAAGAAAGTATTTGTATTGCCAGTCTTGCTGCCACCAAGACACCCCACACAGTCTTTTTGGGTCTCCTCTCACAAGATCCCTCCACATACATTGCCAGTCTTGCTGCCACCAAGACACACCATTCAGTCAAAACTCAGTGAAGTCCCCTCTCACAGGATCCATTCATTTTTATCTTTCTTTTTTATCTAATGAATTGTGAGATGTTTGCTCTGCCATTTCATCTCCCCTGGGCCCCCCAGAGCTAATCCCCAGAGCGACCCAGTTGAGCCAGGCCAAGCTTTTTGGACTAATTTCAGTTCTAATTTACCATCCCCACCCTTTCCCTCCCTCCCACCCTCCCCACCCTCCATCTGCTTATGGATCAGTATCGTGTCTGCTGGAGGCCCCTTGCAAGTGCATCCAGCACAGTGTCTTTCAGGTGGTGGTTTGTTCTGGTCCTGAATGTGTCCACAGTCTCAGTATCTGCAATGAACTGTGGGAGCTGGTCCCATTCCCGAATGGTGCGAGGCAGGAACGAAAAGTGCCTGTATCTGTTGGCGCCCTGGGTTGGGATACGTTGGAACTGCTGGTTGTGGTCTCTGCGACTACGCTCTGGAAGGGGTTTCAGCTTAGTTTTGTCGGCTGGAGCCAGGTCATGGTGCATTTTGTACAGCATGGCGAGTCGTGCTGCCTGTCTTCATTGCTGCAGAGATGACCATCCCAGCCTTTCCAGCATCTGTGTCACACTGGCTGTTCTATGGTATCGATTTGTGACAAACCTGGCTGCTCTTTTTTGGATGGCTTCTATCTGAATTATGTCGCTCTCAAGATAGGGGTCCCAGACAGAGCTAGCATAATCCAGAAGTGGTCGCACAAATACCAGGTAGGCTTTCTCTCTGAGCCTAGAAGAGGCTATCTTGAGATTTCGACAGAGAAATCCTAGGGTACGTCCTACTTTTGCCACTATGTTGTTCACGTGTTTGTCCCATTTCATGTTTGCCTGGAGGGTGACTCCCAGGTACTTTGCTGTTTGTACAGTCGCTAGGGTGTGGCCATGGAGTTTGTAATCACTTAGAATGGGGTTTTCGTTTCTTGTGACTGGGAGTGTGGTGCATTTGTCAGGATGGAAGACCATGTCCCATTTTTTTTCCCATATCTCGAGGTTTTGCAGGTCTTGCTGGAGCTGTTGCATGTCGACAGCTGCTGTTATTGTGGAGTAGATCGCTGTATCGTCAGCAAAGATTCTTACTTTTGAGCTCAGATTTTTGGGCAGGTTGTTTATGCACACTAAGAATAGACATGGTCCTAAGACTGAGCCCTGTGGTACTCCAGACTTGACATTGGAAAACTCTGCTTTCTCTCCATCAACAACAACTGCTTGGCGTCTGTTAGTAAGGAAACTCCTGATCCATCTGTGGACATTGCCGTTGATGCTGTAGTCGTAGATTTTGTGGAGTAGGAAACTGTGATTCACCTTATCGAATGCTTTCGCAAAGTCAAGGATAAGCATGTCAGTCTGAAGCCTGTCTGCCAAGTTTGAAGTTAACTCTTCAACTAGTTCTAGCACCTGTGTTTCGCAGGATCTGTTTTTCCTAAAGCCGTGCTGCTGGTGACAGAGTATTTCGTTGTTTTCCAGGTGTTCCATCAAGGAGTGGACAACAATATGTTCCAGGAGTTTGCATGCGATGCAGGTTAGGGACACAGGTCTGTAGTTTGCTGGGTTGTAGTGCTCTCCCTTTTTGAAAATTGGTGAGACTAATGCTTTTCTCCAGTCTGACGGTACTTGACCAGTGTGAAGGGAGGACCTGTAGATGATGGTGAGGGCAGGCGCTAGTTCTGTGGACAGCTCTTTGAGTATTCTTGAGCTGATCTCATCTGGACCGCTGGCTTTGTCTGGTTTGAGGTTCTTCAGCAGTCTACGCACTCCTTCTGTGACATTAATTTCCTCTAGCACAGTGAAGTTTCCCTCCTGAGTGCCGCATTTATGTTCATATTCATCTCGGGAGTACTGTTTACCATCACTGAAGGCTGTAACTGATGGTCTAATAGCTCTGCTTTTCCTTTGGCATCTGTCACTAGACGTCCGTTGGCCTTCAGTGGTGCTACACCAGAGTTTGTTGATTTCTGGTTTTTTATGTAGGCCCAGAATCTTTTATACTTGGGTCTACTCTGCTCAGTGGGCACATCTTCGTCAGCTAATGTACTGCTGATGTAGTCCTAGAAGGCTCTCCTTGTATGTCTCTGTGCCTCTCGTCTGCATGCTCTTGCTTCAGCTCTGTGGTTTTCGTTTCCACTCTTGCGCCACTTTTTGTAAGCTCTATCTCTTTTGTTAGCTAGATGGCGAAGTTCTGGGGTTATCCAGGGTTGTCTCATGTTCGTCCATGACAGCTTGTGAGGGATGTAGGTTTCTGTTCCCTCATTTAGTTTACTTTTAAAATGCTGCCAGACTTCTTCTTTGTTTGCAGTGTCTTTCATATTGTCCAAGTCTTTAGTTATTTCGTTGGCAGATTCTCTCAGTTTTTCCCAGTCTGCTTTGTTGTAGAGTTTGATGTTCCTTTCTACTTGTTTCCTTTTCTGCGTATCTATGTTTAATTCGGCATAGACTACTTCGTGGTCTGATATACAGGGTAAGGGTTCTACTCTTGAGACCAGTTGAGGAGTATTTGTGATGATCAGGTCCAGCATATTGTTCTCTCTAGTTGGGAATGTCACCATTTGCTCCAGTCCATTGTCTTGCATGATTTCCATGAGTTTATGGTGTGTGTCAGGTTGCCCAGGTTTATTCATTGCACAGTAATCAGTTCATAATATTCTTATTTCTGAATGATGACAGGGTTCAGAAATGATTTCATGACATGGTAGAGAAAAGAGAGAGGCACGAAAAGAAGCAAAACAAAATCCAACCCTTCAACTAACGCTGCGGCCTTCATGACATCTCTTTTGATGGGAAGTACTCAGATAGATCATGCTAGTCATCACCATGGACTGTGGTTTGTGTATTATTATGTTCTTTGATACCTTTTTTTTTCTTGTCATCTTACACACAGCTTACTTTGGTTAACATAGATTGTATTATGTATATATATATTTTTATATTTTGCTTTTATTGTTTCTCGGAGATGGGATTTTCAGAAAATTTCCCAGTTTCAAGACCATTTGGAATGAAAGCAATAGCCAGGCTTTAAGGTTTGTTTTTGTTTGTCATGTTTTATTTGGTATTTTTTAAAAATTGCAGCCTTAGTTTATTTTTTTCCTCCTAATTTCTCAGAAAAAAAAGGAACAAAAAGATGAAAAAGATTACTAGCTCAAGTTGCTGTGAAAATACCGATAAATCATCAGTTTCATTTTTTTCAGATATTTTTACTGGTTATCTACCAGTCCTCAGATCCTTGTGCCTGTTCAAGAACATTTTCATTGAGTGTTTGTTTCTTTATTTGTGGATTCATTGTAGATTTAGAAAAAAAAATCTGCTGGTATTGATTTGGAATCTGTAATTACTTACAGTTAGAAACTGAACAGATTTCTAAACAGAATTCAGCTTTTTAGTTTTATTGGTAGGTTTTCTCTTCAAATCGGACATTGGTAACATTCAAAAATTTATTCCATGAATTGAAAACAGACAAAAGGAGTTAAATCAATGGAAATAGCATACTGAAAACATGTTCTGAATTCAGAAAATATGATTTATGGTATGTTTGTAAATGTAATTTGTAATTCATTTGATGACTGTTTTTTGATGTTTTCTCATGGATGAAAACCAGATGATGTGTGCTGTTGTAGAGAGGACCGAGTTGCATGTTTTGAATGTACATTGTTAAGGACAATGTTGAAAGAATGGGAAGATGTGATGACTTCATCTGTATACAACCTGTTGTAGTTTATGTCCTCTGTGCCTCTTCAACTATATTTATAGAACTATACGTTGACTGAACACAGTGGCATATGTTATTTAGTCAGTAATTGATGGAAGCAATGTTATACTTTGTTGTAAATTCACGTTTATGCCAGGAATAGAACCTTCATTGTTGGGGGGAAATATTAATATTTATTAGTCGCCAGAGTGTATTATAAAAAAAAAAAAAATGTTGAGGATTGAAGTTGATTATAATAATGAATTTGTTTTTCTCTAAAGGAAGACGATTTGGCAGAACTTCTGCGATATGAAAAGCGGCACTTACGTGCCTTGCTGAACACACTGAAGAATGAAAAGTTCCTGAAAAGTCGAATGCGAGTGGAAACGGATGCGGATGGCAGATCAACTCGCCACAGCTATTACTTCATCTCCTACAATGTGTTCGTGAATGTGGTCAAGTACAAATTGGATCACATCCGTAAAAAAATTGAGCAGGAAGAACGCAACTCCAGTAGTCGAGCATCTTTCAAGTGAGTTATTTAAAGTGCTGCGATTTGATTTGTACAAGCGAGTTATTTAAAGTGTTGTGATTCAGTTTGTACAAGTTAGTTATTTAAAGTGCTGTGATTTGATTTATACACGTGGTCAAGTTAAAAAGCCTATGTGTGAGTGTGTGTGTGTTTGTGTATGTGTGAATAAATGCCATTATGTGTGTAGAGTGTTGGCCTCGTGGTAACATGTCCGTCTAGGAAGCAAGAGAATCTGAACGCGCTGGCTCAAGTCCCACAGTCGTCAGTACCTTCTCCCCCTCCACTAGACCTTGAGTGATGTCTGGATGCTAGTCATTCAGATATATATATATAACAATGAACTAAGGTCCCGTATGCAGCATGCACGTACCGCACATAAAAGAACCCATGGCAACAAAAGGGTTGTCCCTGGCAAAGTTATGGGGAAAAATTTACTTCATTAGGAAAATAAATAAAATTGCAGGCACAGAAAATGCAAGAAATTGGGGGGTAGGGGTGGGGGTGTGTGCTCTCAGTGTAGTGACGTGCTTTCCCTAGGGAGAGCTGCCCAAATTTCATGCTCAGAAATCTGTTGTGACAAAAGAGTAATACAATACAACAATATATACATGTGTGTGATAAATGTCATTGTGTTGGATATATATGCCTGTGTACATATGAAGTTGACATACAGATGAATACTGAAAGGGGCTTGGAGAAGGGGGAGATTGAAAGTGAGTGAAAGAGAGAGCTTAGAGAGGGAGAAGTGTTGACTGAAAGAGGGAGAGAGAGAGAGAGGACAGATAAGAGACAGGAATATATGTGCATTGCAAATTGCTGCATGTAAGAGGTTGAGATCTTGATGGTGGTTCAGGCACCAGACATTCAACAAAATCAGTTTATCAGCCAGTTGGAAGGCTTTTTGTAAATAAGATCTTAAATCATGACTGTCACTGTGTCATGATTCATACCTGCTTGTGAGTGTGGTTCAAAACAGTTGAGAATCGCACTTGGAAGGTATAACTTAAAGCTTTCTTTAAATCTGAAATACAGAAGTAGACATTACTCACATTTGTGCTCCAGTGACGATGAGCGAGACATTCTGGAATGGCAGCAATGTTTTCCTGCTTGAAATTTAAGGACCGTTCATTCGTTGTGCAGTTGTGTTTTCGGGGGGAAGAAATAGGGTTGGAGGGGGAGGGGGAAATCAGAGAGAAAGTGGCATAACCACCAGTCTAAATAGAAAAAAAAGAAAGAAAAGATAATGTCTCCTGCTAGATGTCCTGACTGCAGCAAGACCTTCACGGACTTTGAGGTGGGGCAGCTGCTGGACTTTGCCACCCAGCGGCTGCTGTGCACGTTCTGCCAGGCGGAGGTGGCTGAGGATGAGAGCTCTCTGCCTGCCAAGGACGCCCGCACCTCGCTGGCCCGCTTCAACGAGCAGATCCAGCCCATCTACGACCTGCTGCAGGAGTGTGAGGAGATCAAACTGGCTGCCAACCTGCTGGAGCCCGAACCCACCGACATCAGAAAGCTCACACGGTGAGTGAATGATTGCCTGTCAGCTTTCGGTCAAGCAGCTGGTAAATGCTGTGTAAAAGTTTCTCCTGTGTAGATTGTGCTGTAGATGTGTGCAAGGGATGCACTATGTGTAGACTGGAACAGTAAATGTGTGTTGAAGTCCGCTGCGAGAGGGAGAGACGGACGGTTTGAATACAGAACATTATATTTTATTTCATCTGACTTTCTTTATGCATGTTTTTATAATTAATTGTAATTCAAATTTTTTTTTATATTCCATTCCATCCTTGAAGGAGCCAAGGCGCCAACCAGCAGAACAAAGCCCGACCGGACGCAGACAACATGGTTTGGAGCGGTTCCTCGTCACGCAACTTGGGGTTCGGTTACTCCGAGTCGAGCGTCACTATCACAGTGGGGGAGGACGGGGGCGCTGCGTCCCCGGAGAAGAAAGAGGTGCCCATCTGGATGCAGAAGAGCACAGTGGACGGGGTTCCTATGCTGGACGGAGGAGACACTTTGGTACTGTGTGAATGTGTTGTTTTTTTTTTTTTTCTTGTGTGTGGTGTGGTAGTAGTATTCAGTTTTATGTTTTTCCACTTCGAGTGATATTAGATGGGGAGGGGAGAATGGTTACAGTGGGTGAGGGATAGGGGAAAGGGTGTGTATGTGTGTGTGTGTATGTGTGTGTGTGTGTGCGTGTGTGTGCGTGTAAACATGCATGTGCGTGTGTGTGTTTGTGTGTGCAAACATGCATGTGTGTGTGTGTGTGTGTGTGTGTGCGTATGTGTGCCTCTGTGTGTATGTGCCTGTGTGTATGTGTGCCTGTGTAGAAAAAAATTGTGTGTGGAATGTGTGTGTTAAGCATGTGAGTGTGTGTGTGTGTGTGTGTGTGTGTGTGTGTGTGTGTGTGTGTGTGTGTGTAATGTTTGTGTGTATGAGAGAAAGAGATGGCATATCTTTTTTTAAATTACTGTTTTTGTTTTAAAAAAAAAACTACAATAGTAAAGAACTGTGAACATATAGAAGAAAAAATACATACACATCCAAAAAAAGAGAAGGGAAAAACAGAAGAATGTCAGTTTTCTATCAGCCAACAGATTTTTTTTGTATTGATATCAGCTGGCAGGAAGAAATTTTGAAGGACAGTTTGAAGTTTAACAAAGTTATATGTGTTCCTGTTGTATTATATCTGTGGGTTACAACAGGCCTGATGCAGCCTTTGTAGTTGGCAGGGCTGTTAGCCAAATGACGAATGAACCTGTGGGTTAATATTGTTTAAAGTGTGGTATCAAATCAGGCTAAGAGAGCACATCACTGCTTGCTTGTTGATTTACAAGACTGGGGAAGAGGAGGTAGGAAGCAATAAGCTAAAAACTGTGGTCAGTCAAACGTAATCTAACGTACATGTATCTCTTCTTGCTTGAAGCCATGTTTTTTATTTTAATTTTTTTAAATATAATTATCATTATATTTTAATATAAAGTTTATTCAGGAAGCATTTACTCTATCACATTGACGCAAGCTTGTATCTGTCTGACGTCTATTAAAGCTGTGTTTTTAACTCACACAGTATGGCCAGTCCTCTCTTCTCCTCTACACAGACCCCTCGGATGTCCAGTGGGTGTCTGAATGACCCAACCTTTAGCTTCCGTCGTCAGAATTGTGGTATTCTTTGTCAACATTCACCTCTTCAGTATAAGAGCCTTCCGCTTGCAATATTTTGATGATGGTAATTGGGGTGAAACGCTGTTAACGTCGTCTCTTTCGCTGTTCGTATGGAGAGAGTTAATCCTTTTGACTGTTCATGCGCCAATCAGTGACTTCCTAGTTGAACGCTTCAGGGGTCAATTAGTGACTTGTGCGCTCAACGCCTCAGGCGCCGACCAGGGACTTGTACACTACGAGTTACCAACCTCACTCATTCTTCTTTTCGTGAAATCACAAAAGTTTGAAATGTTCACCATGTGTTTCCTGAACATCTGTTCTACATTTGACTAGCAAGTTGAGCATGTTGTCGAATATTTCCGAATTTTTTTAGCAGATTTCGCCAGTCGAAGCATGGCCAGCACTTCAGGAAACAAACAAAAGGGTTTTCGATGGTAATTCACTCGCTGGAGTGCCGATTGCTGACAGTGACAGTGGAGAAGAATTCGCTAGATCGGTCGAGAATGATTGACAAGTAAGACAAAGACATTTAATAATGTGCAAAGACATTTGTGAAAGGAGCCAAGAAACGTTCCAGTTTTGCAACATACATTGTGTGTGGTGTTGGTGTTTTCAGATATGATGTGGTTTTTTTTTCTGTGTGTTTTTGTGTGTGTGTGTTTTTTTTTTGTGTGCTATATCAAATTGACACAAATATATTATTTGATAATGTAAAAAGACATTTGTGAAAGGAACCGTGAAACTTTCCATTTTTGCAACATACAGTGTGTGTTGTGGTGATACTTTGTGTGTGTGTGTGTGTGTGTGTGTGTGTGTGTGTATTCTTCTCATATCTGCACTTTTTTTTTCATTTATTTTATTTTATTTTATTTTTTTATCGTTTAATTTTGATTTTAATTTTTTAATTTAAAAAAAAGAGATTTTTTTGGTCATATCTGCACTTAAGTGAGTGCACATTTTATTACACTGTGTTATGTCTATGCTTCCAGTTGTATTTCCCGGTCTGTGTGTTCATTTTTCACTTGAAATGGTGTATTTTATGTTTGAAACAACTAAGAATATGTGAAAACTGCTCAAAAGTACATACTTTTTCATTTTCATCAACTGATGTCAAACTTCAGTCAATGTGTTCATACAAATTAAAAATGCTTATCATAATTTGCATTCTTTGACCTTTAAAAAGAGCTATGAATGAAGAAGATTGAATGAGTAGAAGCGATGTTGTGGCAGGTTAAAGTGGGTTGGTGGTGACACAGTTTTCCCTCTCCTGCACAGCTGGTTTAGACAGAAGTGTACTGCTGCTCAGCTGGTTTGTACAGTGAGCTAGCTCAGCACCTCTGGCGATGAAAGGGTTAAAGGCCCAAGGCATGTAAAAAAACATTGCTGTGATCCAATGAAGATTTGTTAAGGTTTCTTGATTTTTTTTATTTATTTTTTTTTTTTATTTTTTTTAATTTTTAAGGTCAGGGGGTTGTTTCCACTACACGAGAGTAATGATTAATGTATCATAGTCAGTTGTGTTCTACTATGACCGTCAGAACAGCAGGGGAGGTAACTGCTGTCCTTACTATCTGGGCTAGAATTTGATAATAGTGGAGAGTGTCTTGCCCAAGTTACATCCCCACTCTTTTAGGACAGCGTATTGTATGAACATAACAAACAAGCATCAGTGATCAAAATCATAATTCTGTCAGTGTTTAGAAAGCATACCCCTCCATATGCCCTCCCCCCTCCCGCAAAAAATAAAAGAGCTAAAACATGCTGCAGCCCACAAGCTCACAAAGCCGCGTGATGTTCATCCGTGCTGTTGTTGTTGCAGTCGGGGGCGGCCAGTGAAGCCAGCACATCGCGTGCACCCTCCAGTGCCGTTCACAATGAGGACATCATGCAGACACTGCTGGTCCATGAGCCCAAAGCAGGGTCGTCACGGTTACCTGACCAGGAATCCAGCGACGATTCCGACAGGGAGGCAGAGAGCTTTCCTATTGCGGCTGCAGGAGGTTAGTAGTTGTTGGCCATTTCATTTATTAATTTATTTGGCGTGTGTGTGTGTGTTTGTCGATGGTGTGTGTGTGTGTGTGTGTGTGTGTGTGTTTGTCAATGGTGTGTGTGTGTGTGTGTGTGTGTGTGTGTGTGTGTGTGTGTGACACTTTGTAAGATGAAAGACAGTTGTGGAGGGTTTGTTTTACTTGCTTAGTTTGTTTGTCTCAGGTTCTATTGGTGTTTGGTTTTTTTTTTTTTGGATTGGGGGTGGGAGAGGGGGTTGTTGTGTTTTTTCTCAGTGTGTTTGATTTATTCAGTGGTTGTGTAATCTGTGAATGGATGTGAGTGTGAGGAAATGTGTACATGTCTGTCTTTGTGTCGGAGAGTGTTGTGTGTGTGTGGATGTATTTTGCAGCATAAATGCGGTGATCACAAACTCTTGTGCTGTCTGTCATCTTTCGTCAGCGTCTTTGCAGCTTCCTGCATAGTTAATGACAGTTACAAGTGACAGATTTCAGTCCGATTGATACTTTTGTGGATGAGGTTTTTTGTGATTTTTTTTGTTTTTTGTTTTTGTTTTTTGTGGATGGCGAAGGGTTGTTTGTTTTTAAAGAAATCAGATTTGCTCATTTTGGTTCTGCAGTTGGCCATGATCTGTTCGTTTGTCTATCAGTTTCTGAACACACATATTGATTGGATCTGTTTGTATGATTTGATTTGTTTGTTGTTTCACAATTTTGCTGATGAAATTTGTTCCACTCCCATGTATTTTTTGTGTGTGTGGGAGGATTACCTTCTATTTTGGTGGGACTTCATCACTTCTTTTGGTGTAAAAAGTTCTATTTAACTACATGTACTTTACCATGACCCACCAGTGCAGACGTCGGCAGGGGTCTGATTCTGTCCTGTGCAAACTACTACCCTCTTATGCGGAGAGAATGAAAGTAATTACAGTGGATAACCTCCCGGAAGTAGGTTACCTCCCCTCAGTATCCCTGACTAGCTTCCTCTTTTTTCCAGCAGCCATTTTGACACCTGCTCCTGTGCTCTTCATGCAGCTGAGTTGGTTTTTTTTTTTTTTTTTTTTTTTTTTTTTTGTTTTGCATTTTCTGCCTCTCAATCGATTCTTTGGCACTTTTTGACTCACTTGTGTAAACAAAGTGAGTCTATGTTTTAACCCGGTGTTCGGTTGTCTGTGTGTGTGTGTGTGTGTGTCCGTGTGTCTGTATGTCTGTGGTAAACTTTAACATTGACATTTTCTCTGCAAATACATTGTCAGCTGACACCAAATTTGGCATAGAAATAGGAAAAATTCAGTTCTTTCCAGTCATCTTGTTTAAAACAATATTGCACCTCTGGGATGGGCACAAAAAAAAAGAAAGAAAAAAAAGAAGCCTAATTATATGCAAACTGCATTTACTGTTATATTTATATTTTTTGTATTCTCTAAACTTGGCACTTTGACCTCTTATTCTGACACAACAACAAGAGGAGTCATTATTATCATTTTTTGTTCAAACAGGAACTTCTTTTGCTCAGCATGGAAGTTTTATTTATTTTGCAAACGTTTTGGTGCAGATAGTAAAAAAGGGAAATTACTCTGTAATTAATGCTAGGGGACTTAATTTATCACAAGTGAGTCTTGAAGGCCTTGCCTCTCTTGTTTTGGTTTTGTTTGTACTTCCATGTACTGTTGAAGAAAGATAAACATGTAGCTGATGCTCCATGCCACCAGTGTCTTGTGATGCTGCAGGAGATGTGGAAGAAATGGAGAGCGAAGAAGAGGATGACTTGGGCCCCATGATCACCATCGGAGACAAACGTCTGTCGTACCACGAGGTGACGGACGAAATGGTGGCCTCCATGACGCCTGCCGAAAAGGAAGAGTACATCAGGATCGGTCAGGAGATGTACGAGAACTATTACGAATGATGACAGCCAAGACTGTGTGAAGCAGGAGTGTTCTTGTGTTTACTAGTTTTTTGGAAGTCTTTTTTTTTAAGATATGGTATAAATCACTGTCAGAGGATGATCAAAGGGTGTGTGTGAACATGGTTATTATTATTATTTTTTCTGCATCTCTCTGCTTTGAATATGTTAGCTCTTGAAAGATCTAGCCAGGTGAGTATATATTTGTGTGTGGAGATTGTGTGTGTGTGTGTGTGTGTGTGTGTGTGTGTGTGTGTGTGTGTGTGTATTTCAGTATGTGTTGGCTTGCAGATATATACATTGTATTTGAGAGCATGCATATGAGTATACTGTCAGTCTCAGATGTAATTTTCCATAAAGAAGGAAGAAAACAGTAAAGCTGTGTGTTTTTGGTGTATGAATGGTGAAAGGTTCATTTAGAATGATGGAAACAGATTTGGAGTCATTTGTCATGAAGTAAATTTGCTTGATCATCAAAGGCTGTGTTGCTTGTTGGAAGAACATGTCAAATCATGTGTGTGCATGTGGTGCGGAATTTTCTACTTATCTCCCTCTCGCCTCTTCCTCGTATTTTCTGTCTTACACACACATATGCACATGTGCACATACAAACACATATGGAATATTAAAAAAAAAGCTGGATTGATACCAGAAATGCATTTGCTTATTCAGAAAAAGACAGAAAAATATTCCGCGTGCAAGTGAATTTGCATATGTGTTTGCATGTGTGAATGTAGTGAAAGAGAGAGAATCTGCTTGTGTGGACATGTGCACATGCACATACTAAAGTTTGCATATGTATGCTTATGATATACATGAACCTACTCATAAAAGTTGATGTCTTTGAATATTCTGAAAAAAGATAAATGCTTTTTAGGAAGATGAAGAGGAAAAATTAAGGTTATGGTGACAAAAATATTGCCTAGAATTGAATATGTTGAACTGGAGTGTGTGTGTTTCATTTTTTCTCAATTTTTTCCTTCTTTTTTTTTTTATTTATTGTTATTCGTTCATAAATGAAAATGTAGTTGTGTTTTCATGCATGATTTCTACTTTTGTTAAAAAACAACAAAAACAACTTACCATAGTGTGACAGGTTTTAATGATTCTTGGTGTACTTTGATTGCTGCCAAAAGAGGAGGAATGATATAGAGAAAAGAAATTCGCTGTATAAAAATAAAGGTATCATGTGATCTTGACTTAGATGTAAGAGGCCCACGTGCTCTTCTGTTGCTGAATGATGTAGAGAAAAGGAATTCATCCTGTCTGTACAGGATAAACTTAAAGGTATCACATGGTCTTGACTTAGATGTAAGAGGTCCACATGTTCTTCTGTTGCAGCTTTTTGTGTTAGAACATTTTCATCATCTTTTAAACATATCAGACGCCCCCCCCCCCCCCCCCACTCCCGCACTTCAAGCTGTTTGCTTGACACCAGATGGAAAGAGTGCAAGAAAGACAAAGGGAGACAAAGCATGATAGTCTGTCATGTCCGACCGTGATCATCAGAACAGCAGAGGAGGCAACTGCTGCCCCAACTATGTGGAGCTAGAATTTGATTACAGTGGAGAATGTCTTGCCCAAGTTACATCCCTACTCTCTTGGCCAAGAGGGTTTTAGGACAGTTGATGTTGAAAAAGCACTGAACAGTCGAAAGAGAACTGAAGGGGAATGGTGTACCTTAGGGAAGTCATCTGAGACAGCTCAAGACAGGCAAGACAGTAGTGGAGAGATTAATGGTGGTGGCATAACGTGCAACAGAGCATGAAGAGAATTACCTGGCTACTGTACTCCCTGCTGGGGACATAAATGTGTGATACCTGTGGGTTTTTCTTTTTCTCCTGGTGAACCTCTTTCAACAGGCACTTTGTGTTAGATTAAAACTATTTCCAACCTGAAAGTTGAAAACTTACTTACTGACAAAATGTTTCCATTCTTTTCAACAAGGATGAAAAAAGAAAGAAGGAAGAAGAACGTCTTGAAGTACGACACAGCATACATGTACTTTGAGTGGTGGGGAAACACCCTGTGGGGATGCTGGAGGTCTTTCAGTATAAATAGTGTTCCCACCTTCTGGAAATTCTGTGCTAGAAATTTCCTTTTTTCTATTGCTCTCTTATTTCTGCCTTTTTTTCTTCCTTCACTGTTGTCTCTTTTTACTGCCTTCCCAGTCCATTCCCCATTTTCCCCCTCTTTTCTGCAGTCTGTGATGTACTATCTGTGCTGTTTTGCTCTGGCAATTAGGTAGTGAGATGTGAACACTGGGATGGACACTAGCTGTCCATTCTGCAGTGTTTTTTGCCTATATGGCCTTTTTTATGTATTTGTTATTTCGCTTTGAAATATGTTTATTTTTCTTTTTATTACAATATTTTGTAATCTGGGGATGATGAATTAAGTGGAATGGCTGATGTCCTCAGCATGGCCTAATCCTATTTGCCATAAGGAGCTAAATGGTTAGGATAAAGTGTCATGAACTGTGTTTTGTAAATTTATCTTAATTTCTTTTGTGTGTATGTGACAGTTTTGTATATAATGTGGCTGGCCATTTGTGTAGTTTGGCAGTCCTGACATGGCCCTGTGTGGCCAGCTGGACCACAAGCAACAACAACAACTACAACAATGATAATAATCATCATAATAAAGAACAACGAGAATGGGATCAGACATCAGAAACCACAATGATTACAATGTCAGATTTTACTAGACTGGAGAACTGTGGAAGGTGAAGGGTACAACAAAGGTGAAAGAGACCCAGAATTCCTTCATAGAAAACACTTCACAATCAATGCAATTTAGTTTGATTGCTGAGTTGAATGGTATGGGGCCTATTCCACTTTGGAGATGAAAAAACAAATTGTGTTGTTGTGCCTCCTTATGAACCTGTACGCATGACAAATAAGACATGAACTGACAGAACAAGCATTTGTTAGCATGTGTGACAGACAGGCCACAAACACTGCACTCATGTTTTTTTTCTCTATGTTTTCATGGGTTTTTTCTTTTTATTATTTTAAGTACATGAAAACAAAAACTTCTGGGAAAGGTTACTGGATTCCGTTATAATGACCAAGCAGACAGGGCAGCAAAAAAGGGGAGCAAAAAATCATATAGATAGTATAAAAGTATATTGCCCATTGTCATACAAGGAAATAAGCAATATACCAGAAAGAGAATTTTACAGGTGCTTGACTTCAAGTCTAAAACCTCGTCAGTTGACTCTCTCAGACTTTGGTCCGAGTCGCAGACCAATTCTAAGTTTAGCTCTCAGACTATTATCAAATTCATTACGGACCAAGTATTATTCTAATGTCAAGTGCATATGCTTTAGTAACCTGACAATTGAGCATATAATTTTTCACTGAGGCCTTTTGTACACGAAAGTGTGTCTTCACAAGTGACAGAACGTTGATGTTTTTGACTTTTTGCATTCATTATCAGTTGTTTCGCTTGTCAGTTTAACGACTTCTCTTTTACAAAGTCCTTTAAGTAATTTCCTGTAACTGTATTTAGAGGTTTTTTTGTGCTTTTTTTTTTCTTCCAAATTTCACCCACATTTTTACCCTCATTTGCCCAGTTTCTGCCAACCCTCCATTCATCCACATCTCCCACCCCTTCTAACTGATAATAATCAGATGTATTCATAAATACTTTAACAAAATGTCTTCAATCACCGATATGTGTGACGGGACATTAAACAAAATTCCTCCTCCTACTGGTACAGGCAGTATTGATGGAATGAATATTTTGACATCATCCCACAAAGGGGATTTCAGTGTGTTATGGAGCAGTTCAGAAGTGGTTAACTGAACCAATCAAACCAAACTGTAGTGTTAAAAGACCAACTGACTATGATGACCTCCCACAAGCTTTGGAAAATGAAAACCAGACAAAACAAAACCACCGACCATTTTAGCATCATGGCACAGCACACATTTCAATGTGTCATGGGCATTTCACTGTGGAAGAATCCCCCAGAAACGGTCAGTTGAAAAAGTCAAATCAAAGTAGTGTTTATAGACTGACTATGAGGACTTTCCACAGGCTTTGTTAAATGGAAACCAAACAAAACCAAATCACCAACCAACTAGTAAGCCAAACTGTATAAAGAATTCAAGAAAAGAAATCCGAATACCAAATTATTAAATGTGTGCTCAAGCATCGTCAGTGGGGTTCAGAGAATGAAGGCCTGTGGCAGGATCAGAACAGGCAATACTGAGCACCAACAAAGTGACTCCACGTCAGAGCAAGATCTCCTTTGGTTTGTCGCCTCACGGTGACCTAACATCCCTGCTGGCAATGGTACTGCGACTGACAAACTTGGGTGTGACTGTACGGGGGTTGGAATAAACGGTGTGGAGGTAGGCAACAGTACTGAAATAGCGTGGATGATGGGACAGTGAAAAAACGAAAACAATGCATTTATGTTAATTTGTTATTTGTTGATAGATTGACATAAGTTTACATTTGGGCCAACCGCAAAGTGAGAGCTGTATTATCAATGGTTTCTCCAGTCAATGGAAAACCATTTACAGCTTAGTCTTCTGTGAAGGACTATGACTCTCAAACTAGGAGGCAAAATTGCACTGACTCTTAGTGCTGCAGCCTTGGGGGCTGGTTGGTCTTTGGGAACCATCCCGACGCTGACTGTCCTAAAACCCTGTTGGCCGAGAGTGGGGATGTAACTTGGGCAAGACACTCTCCACTATAATCAAATTCTAGCCCAAATAGTCGGAACAGCAGTTGCCTCCTCTGCTGTTCTGATGGTCACAGTCGGACACGACTGACTCATATTAGTTGATGGAAATCAATTTGTTTTTGAACTGTTCCTGGCGGGTCACACAGGAGAGATTAAGAAAGAATAACTTCAGAAAGCATGATCGCGTACACAACTCTGTCAGAAATGTGGTCCTGCAAATCTCAGCATTGTACTAAATGATTATATATATATATATATATATATATATATATATATATAGAAATGTGGTCCTGCAAATCTCAGCATTGTACTAAATGATTATATATATATATATATATATATTTAAAAAGAGACGGAGAGAAATTTCAAACGGAGCCGTACTTTAGACACACCAACATATTTGTGAAGTTCATAGGTAAGATTCCATTGCCTCAATGTTTCTCTTCATCTCAGACAAGGAACAAAATTGTATGTGTGTACTGTTTTTATGTCTTTAGACACGTACCTTTACGTGAGAGATAGCTCATTGTTTTCCTGTCAGTGTGTGCACTGACAGCTCTGTCGACAACACAGAACCATACCACGTCGCGAAACCATCCACTTGAAAATGTATCTTCTGCGTCAAAACAACAATCCCTGTTAAAATTAAAAAGAAAAAGAAAAAAGTCCTGTGGGGAAAAATGATCGAGGTACTTTGGATTTCCATTCAGACACCGCTCGTCCACAGTGTTTAGCAATTTTGATATTGACTGAAGGAAATCGCTTTCCTGGTAACGATCCTGTCTTAGAACGCGTGCTGATGATGGTATGGGGCTAATAGTTTGGGAACAAGTGGTCACGGCTTCTGCCTCTGTCTCCCACATGACGGAGAGCATTTTGGTTGGTGTTCACACTGTGAAGCTGGAACAGTGTTTGTGATGGCTGACAGTGTCTCAGTGTTGGAGACATAGCACATTGCGTCGGAATTTGATGAAGTTTGATTTATTTAGAAATCCAAATCAACCCCCCCCCCAACCCTCACCCACGATGAAGACGTAACACACTGCACTGGAAAGTTAAACTCTCTCCATACGAACGGCGAAAGAGACGACGTTAACAGCGTTTCACCCCAATTACCATCATCAAAATATTGCAAGTGGAAGGCTCTTATACTGAAGAGGTGAATGTTGACAAAGAATACAATTCTGACGACGGAAGCTAAAGGTTGGGTCATTCAGACACTCACTGGACATCCGAGGGGTCTGTGTAGAGGAGGACTGGCCGTACTGAGTGAGTTAACAAAAAAATAACACTTTTCCTACACACACGTTGAGGACATAACACATTGCACTGGAAATTTGAGGAAGCTTGATTTAAACATCCAAAGCAAACAAACATACACAAAAACTTCTTAGCTCACATAAACATAAACAGCTCAAAGAACACAAATAAAACTCACCATATACACTAAGCAGTAAGCCTTCATCAACCGCCTTTTCTAGACAAAACAAAATAAAAGTAACCTTCTCCACACACACATAACTGAACAGCTGAAAGAGGACAAAAAAGAAAACATCAACTACCACATGAAGTATGCAGTTATGATAGTTGTGTCCGACTATGACCATCAGAACAGCAGAGAAGGCAACTGCTGTCCCGATTATTTGGGCCAGCGTGTCTTGCCCAAGTTACACCCCCACTCTCTCGGCCAAGAGAGTTTTAGGGCGGTCGGCGCTGGGACGGTTCCCAAAGGCCAACGAGCCCCCAAGGCTGCAGCACTAAGAGCCAGTGCAGTCTTGCCTTCTAGTTTGAGAGTCATAGTCCTTTACAAAAGACTAAGCTGTAAGTGATTTCCAATTGCAATGGATAAACCATTGATAATACAGCTTATATTTGCTATTGGCCCGACTGTAAACTTATGTCAGACTATGATATAAGCTGAGTGTTGGGCCTACGAACTATGCAGTAAACCTCCATCAACCGCCTTCTCTTGACCAGCTGTGTAATTATTTCCTTTGTATCCCCCGAAAACGCAGTATGGCTGCCTACATGGCGGGGTAAAAACGGTCATACACGTAAAAGCCCACACGTATACATACGAGTGAACGTGGGAGTTGCAGCCCACAAACGAAGAAGAAGAAGAAGAGGAAGAAAGATTTCCTCTGTATTCCCTTGGTTCCTTCTTGCACAGTGTGTCCCCAGTGAGCAAGGTCCTCAATGACTCAGATTTCCCGTCATCGCAGGGGAAGAGGGCTGAAGTAAAGACACGTCTCCCAGCGTTGTGGATGCGTGGACTTTCGGAAGTTTGAAACCCGAGGACAAGTCAAAAGACTCCAATATTTGTTCTCAGTTCGAAACCCACGTAGATTAAAGAGAGGTGCAAAAAACGTATGGCTCAACACCTGCGACAAGCGTTTTGAAGTGATGAATGAATGATCATAGATACTTTCATCATCTTCTTCTTTTTCTTCGTGGGCTGCAACTCCCACGTTCACTCGTATGTACACGAGTGGGCTTTTACATGTATGACCGTTTTTTTTTTTTTTTTTTTTTAATTTTTATTTTTTTAGCCCGTCATGTAGGCATCCATACTTTGATTTGGGGGGGTAGATACTTATATAAAAAAGAATATAAGCCCCCTGAATCAGCGTCTGCAACATTGTAATCATTGCTATCATTTCATTTGTAATTCTTCGCCAAAACAGGAAAACAAAGTATTTTTATGCGATGGCGATGGGGCAAATGCTGTGTGCGCATACATCCAGCTTCTGTTTGGGAAGTTTCTCTTACAACTGAAGATGAGAGAAACGTCTCTCTCGCACTTTTTTAAAACAGTAGCAAAAATTTATTACATGTAATGTTTCCCGAAGTCAAGCACTTACAGAAAAGAAAAAGTAGAAGAAAAAAAGCTTCCTCAGTTGCCTGTGAATCATTTCTCTCCCTCTCTCTCTCTATCTGTGTGTGTGTGTGTGTGTGTGTGTGTGTGTGCCAATGTGCGTGGTGTGTGTGTGTGTGTGTGTGTGTGTGTGTGTGTGTGTGTGAACTGTCCGCTGTTCAGGCATTTTGGTTGTTTGTAAGTTCAAGTGTTGTTTCTATGTGACGCTGTGAACAAACAACCTTCGTGTGGAGAATTGTTTTTACGCGCCCTAAAAAAAAAAATCAAGTTTATTCTTTCATACAATCGCGGACAACTCATTTATCAGCGGCCTTGTGGAAAACAAATTAACACAACATTTTTTTTCTCCCCAAATGTACACACTTTTCACTCCCAGGATCCTAACACCCTACTACCCCTCCTTAAAATAAACGATCCAACAACCTACTTCCCTCCCTCCTCTCCCTCCCCACCTTAACCCCTCCCCCCCCAACCCCCCCCCCTCCCCGGGCAAAAAAAACAACACCCCAAACAAAACAAAAACAAAAAACAAAATAAGAGCAAAACCAAAATATTATAAAAACATCACTCCCCAAAACCCAGACGAAAACAAAAACACAGCTACCATCACAAACCACTGAGAAGTGCTCCAACCGAAAAATAAAAGTTTTGCCATAATTCATCATCACCCTGGCAGCTATTGTTGGCACGACAGACAGACAGACAGACAGACAGACAGACAGGCCACGAAGAGGACCAACCCCCAATCCTCCCCCCCTAACCCCCTTCCTTGATCATCCACCTTCTTAATTCTCATCCCCACCACCCGCACTCCCCTCCAAACACACTCACCCTCTTCCCTCTAGCCAACTCCCTCAGGACAGAGGAAGATGAGTCAGCCGAGGTCTGGCACCAAGTAGACGCAATTGACTAAGTACGCGGAGTCGAACTCAGTAACTGGATCCCGTGCCAAGAAACGCTTGCCAAACTACGTGCCAGTCTTGTTAAGCGGTACCATCCACCGCCCCCTCCCCACCCCCCACACCACACTCCGCTACACATACATGTGGACCACTTTGTATACCACATCCCCACCCCCCAACCATTACACATACATGTATACCACTTTGTATATCACATCCCCACCACTCACCACTACACATACATGTATACCACTTTGTATACCACATCCCCACCCCCCTCTTTTCCTTCTCTTCTTCATCTTCTCTGACACTTAACCCTTTCGCCGCTAGTCAATATAGAGTGCAAAATTCCCTTGTGCTATAAACACAGAAAATATGGTTGGTGTCTAAGAATAGGTGGGGATTTCCCCTGTCATATGTAGAAAAATATGACCTGTCCTACCACCGAACATAAAGAGCAGTAGGTTCATGGATAACAGACCCATGATCTGGTCACCCTTCAGTGACATGGGTCATCTACCTAGCTGCTGCTTAAATGAGAGATTGGCAGTGAAAGGGTTAACCTCCTTCGTTTTCCGTTTCTTTTCTTCGTCACTCCATGGCTGTCACGTTGGTAAGTAATGTGTACGCTGTGAGTGTCAGACTGTTCGATACACTCGAACTAGCTTTTATTCTTTTGAATTCGGTTGACAACAACAGAGAGAGAGAGAGAGAGAGAGAGAGAGAGAGAGAGAGAGAGAGAGAGAGAGAGAGAACGAACGAACGAACGAAATTTTATTTCACGAGGGTAAGGGAATAAGCACAATTGCTTTTTTTACACACAGCCCTCTGGGGGGAGGGAGGGGCGGGAGTAAGTTCAGTGCATGCACAAAAGCAAATTCTTCACACACACACACACACACACACACACACACACACACACACACACACACACACACACACACACACACACACACACACACACACACACACACAAAATCCCTTGCTCCCCCACCCACCCACCCACCCTCCCAACAACAACGACAACAACAAAGGTAAACATGTACATCACATGCTTCAATACATCAACAGCATATATGAATGGTACAAAGACATGTACAAATTATACATTTATGGAGGAGATAGAAAGTAAGGATGAAGGAAAGAAGAAGAAGAAGAAGAAGAAGAAGAAGAAAAGAGAAAGACTGGGTGAAGAAAAGAGAGACAGGTAGACCCGACAGAAGCAGAGACAGATAGACAAAGATAGAGAGAGAGGGGGAGAGAGAGAGAGAAATAGAGAGAGACAGAGAGAGAGAGAGAGAAAGAGAGAGAGAGAGAGAGAGAGAGAGAGAGAGAGAGAGAGAGAGAGAGAGAGAGAGCTAAAACAAAAACACCAGACAAACAAACAACAAAAAAAAAAAAACAACTCTGAACATGCTACTCAACAGGACTGAAGACTCAAGAATACTATATCACTTTACATGAAAAATGAACAAAGCCTCTCCTTTATTTACTTATGGAAAATTAACAAAGCCGCTCGTTTTATTTATTTATTTATTTATATTTTAAAATCAATCGACGCTTCAGATAGGCACTGTAATGCGCAGCCCAGCGTCGGCGCGGTGTTCTGATGCCGTGTACGACACTGACTTCATGATTGGCGATTTGTGCTTGATTTGGTAGTGACGTACCAAAGAGCCTATATCCGTCAGAGGAAAGACTCTTTCATCTGTGCATACCGGGTGAAGCTGCCAAAACCATCTATTCCAGAATACAATATTCCGGTGAAATAAACCATCACCCCGGCTTATTGATTCTCCTTCACAGACTGGAGTCCTTCTGGACCAGCTTGGAACAATTCTCTGACTGGCTGGCTCCATTCCTCACGTTTCTCAACTACTGAGCACGCCACATTTTACCGTACATACTTGTAATCTTTAGAAAAAAAATCTATTTTTTATGGATATATTCCTTGGCGTGCTGGTACCCACTAGAAGAATTCATACAGCAGGCTACTCCTGCCCCTGAAACTGTGACATTCACCAGAATTCGGTTAATATCCGGAAAGAAAGAAAGAAAGAAAGAAAAGTTTCCCCACCATCAACAACTCCCCATTGAAAGTCTAGTCTATGTATGGATGTGCCAATGGTCACAGGTTCACGCAAAATAGTCTATGGAGAGAGAGAGAGAGAGAGAGAGAGAGAGAGGACACATCTGCCAGGAAGCACACACACACACACACACACAAAAATCGCACAAATGACTTATTATGATATGATATGATATGGATACTTACTTATATAACGTCTCACTCACTCTCTCTACTGTCTCTCTGATATCTTGGAATACTGGTTTGATCTTGATTATAAATATGACCGCATATTTCTTCTTGTTTTTCTTCTATGATCATGTGTACGTCCCCCTTCATGAGGGGGCAATGGCTCATACGTGAATAAATTACCCGTATCCGTATAGATCTCTCTCTCTCTCTCTCTCCCATGTGTGTGTGTGTGTGTGTGTGTGTGTGTGTGTGTGTGTGTGTTCGTGTGTGTTCGTGTGTGTGTGTGTGTGTGTGTGTTCGTTCGTTCGTTCTTTAGTTTAACGTCTTTTCACTGAAAACTGAAACTATTCTCAGCCGAAAGACCCCAATCCCCACGAACTACCGGTGCTAAAAATGTCATGCCTTTTGCCACCGAACATTCTTTTGTTTGTTTGTTTTTTTTTTGTTTTTTTTTTCTCAAGGCCTGACTAAGCGCATTGGGTTACGCTGCTGGTCAGGCATCTGCTTGGCAGATGTGGTGTAGCGTATATGGATTTGTCCGAACGCAGTGACGCCTCCTTGAGCTACTGAAACTGAAAACTGTTTGTTTGTTTGTGCTGTTGTTGTTTTGGGGGTAGGTGGTGTGTGTGTGTGTGTGTGTGTGTGTGGAGGGGGGGGGGGGGTTGGTAGGGGGGATGTGGCGTGGGGCATGGAACTCGTTCTGTACACTTGCATCGAATTTTGTATTAACCCTTTCACCGCCAGACTCGCATGTATGCACAAGCTATTGGTAGAGGACACATGTCACAGAAGGGTGACCAGATCATCGGTCTGTTATCCATGAACCTACTGCTCTTAATGTTCAGTGGAAGGATAGGCCATATTTTCTACACATCGCAAGGGTAATCCCCAGCTATTCTTAGACACCATATTTTCTCTGTTCATAGCACAAGTGAATTTTGCACTCTAAATTGACTGGCGGTGAAAGGGTTAATCATAGATATGGTAGGAAAGGATACGCATCTAATCTCGTACACTTCCCCACTGCTCCCTTTTTTTTTTTTTTAATTTTTTTTTATACGAAATCTCGTCGTGTGTAGAACAGTCAGTTGTTGCTTCCAGTGATTTTTCTTACAATGTTAGCAGACTGCCGACAACGAATTTATTCGTTCTTTACTGGTCTGCGCTTGTGGGCTGCGATTCCCAAAGGGTTCTTAATTTTACGTGCGCAACTAAGTGGATGTAGCACATGGAACCTCGACTTATCCTTACACCTCGAAAGACTAGCACCCAGATCACCAGTTATAGTCTGGTGGAGGGGTGGTGGGGTGGTGGTGGTGGTGGTGGTGGTAGTGGTAAAATTTCTTTCTCTGTTTTACCACTGATGGGCCATTGCTCCACATAGACTGATGTTTTACCACTGCATGGGCCATAGCTCCACATAGACTGGTGTTTTACCACAACATGGGCCATAGCTCCACATAGACTGGTGTTTTACCACAACATGGGCCATAGCTCCACATAGACTGGTGTTTTACCACAACATGGGCCATAGCTCGACATAGACTGGTGTTTTACCACTGCATGGGCCATAGCTCGACATAGACTGGTGTTTTACCACTGCATGGGCCATAGCTCCAAATGGTGTTTTACCACAACATGGGCCATAGCTCCACATAGACTGGTGTTTTACCACTGCATGGGCCATTGCTCCAAATGGTGTTTTACCACTGCATGGGCCATAGCTCCACATATACTGGTGTTTTACCACTGCATGGGCCATAGCTCCACATATACTGGTGTTTTACCACTGCATGGGTCATAGCTCCACATATACTGGTGTTTTACCACTGCATGGGTCATAGCTCCACATATACTGGTGTTTTACCACTGCATGGGTCATAGCTCCACATAGACTGGTGTTTTACCACTGCATGGGTCATAGCTCCACATAGACTGGTGTTTTACCACTGCATGGGTCATAGCTCCACATAGACTGGTGTTTTACCACTGCATGGGTCATAGCTCCACATAGACTGGTGTTTTACCACTGCATGGGTCATAGCTCCACATAGACTGGTGTTTTACCACTGCATGGGTCATAGCTCCACATATACTGGTGTTTTACCACAACATGGGTCATAGCTCCACATAGACTGGTGTTTTACCACTGCATGGGTCATAGCTCCACATAGACTGGTGTTTTACCACTGCATGGGCCATAGCTCGACATAGACTGGTGTTTTACCACTGCATGGGCCATAGCTCCACATAGACTGGGATGATGATTTTGGCTCTGGCGTCTTCTAGGACTGAGGCAAACTGGCGTTGATGAGCTGTCTAATTAAGGGCTGTTAATTACAGCTGGCGATCACTCAGAGGACCTTTTCACTGGCGATGAGGTAAAGTATTGATAGAATAAAAAAAGTATAAAAAAAGCACGCACGCACACACACACACACACACACACAACACACACACACACACACACACACACACACACACACACACACACACACACACACACACACACACACACAGGAAAAAAAGAGAGAAAAAAAAGAAAAAAAAAAGAAGAAGAAAAAATAAAGAAATACACAGAGAGAGACAGAATCAGACTGAGTGAGCGTGCGAGCGAGCGAGTGAGCGGGAGCCCTCGAAAACGGAGTATGGCTGCCTACATGGCGGGGTAAAAACGGTCATACACGTAAACGCCCACTCGTGTATATACGAGTGAACGTGGGAGTTGCAGCCCACGAACGATGAAGAAGAAGAAGAAGAAGAAGAGAGAGAGGGGAGAAAATTAAAGCATCGAAGACTTGTAACATGCTTTGGGGATGTGCCTGTGTGCGTACGTGCGTGCGTGCGTGCGTGCGTGCGTGTGTCCATGCGCAGGGGAGCATGTGCGTGTGTGTGTGTGTGTGCGCGCGCGCGCGTGTGTGCGTACGTGCGTGCGTCCGTGCGCAGGGGAGAATGTGTGTGCGTGCGCGCGTGCGTGTGTGTGTGTGTGCATCCGTATGCGCGCCGGTGTGGTTTGATTCGTTAAAAAGAAAGTATTTGTTTATCATACATATTTGATACTCAGAACTGTATACTTGCACCCCATCCATACCTCCCCACAACTTCCACCCCCGCACACACTGACACACACACACACACAACCGAGGTCCCCAGTGCAACATTCACTTAGCGCTGGAAAAAGAACCCACAACAAGTGAATTGTCCGGACCATCCTGCGTAGCCACTTTAGGAATAACTGGTGAGAATGGCTACATCTGGGACGAGAGGAAGACAGCATCCATCAACTGGGTCGAACTCAGCAAATCATCATCCTCAGAAAGCGCACAGGCCACTGCCAGCTCCTCTCCCATCTCTGCAAACTGAAAATATCCCACACAGACCAATGTCCGTGTGACACCGCTCCTCAGCCTCCAGTCCTTGTCCTCTACACGAAGAGCTGAGGCGCCAGATTTGGCCCAGTCCCGCAGCACTCCAGAACAAGTTGTGGGGAACAACCGGTTACAGAGCTCCAGCGGACTGCGGACTTCGTCCTTCACTCCGGAATAACCGTCTGAGATCATGGCCTGCGAGCGCTGAAGAAGCAGAAGAAGAAGTAGACATCCATACATAAATGCATACACACAGACAGAACATACATACACGCATACATACATACATACATGCATACATGCATACATACATACATACATACGGACAGACAGACAGACAGACAGACCGACCATGGGCGTCATGTGGTCAGCGTCAGGGATGTGCAGACAGACAGACGGACAGACATACAGAACATACATACATACATACATACATGCATACATACATACATGCATACAGACAGACAGACAGACAGACAGACAGACGGACAGACAGACAGACAGACAGACAGGACATACATACATACATACATACATACATACATACACACAGACAGACAGACAGAACATACATACATGCATGCATACATACAGACAGACAGACAGGCAGACAGACACGGACACACAGACAGACAGACGGACAGACAGACAGAGACAGACACGGACAGACAGACAGACGGACAGACAGGACATACATACATACATACATACATACAGACAGACAGACAGAACATACATACATACAGACAGACAGACAGACAGAATATACATACATACATACATACATACATACATACATACAGACGGACAGACGGACAGACAGACACGGACACAGACACAGACAGACAGACAGACAGACACAGACAGACAGACACAGACGGACAGACAGACAGACAGGCAGACAGACAGAACATACATACATACATGCATATAGACAGACAGACAGACAGACGGACAGACAGACATGGACACGGACACGGACACAGACACAGACAGACAGACAGACAGAGACAGACACAGACGGACAGACAGACAGACAGAGACACAGACAGACACAGACCGACGGACGGACAGACAGACAGACAGACAGACAGACAGACAGACAGAACATACATACATACATACATACATACATACATACAGACAGACAGACAGACAGACGGACAGACAGACACGGACACGGACACAGACACAGACAGACAGAGAGACACAGATGGACAGACAGACAGACAGACAGAGACAGACAAACAGAGACACAGACAGACACAGACCGACGGACGGACAGACAGACAGAACATACATACATACATACATACATACATACATACATACATGCAGACAGACAGACAGAAAGACAGATAGACAGACAGACGGACGGACAGACAGACAGACAGGCCACAGGCATCAAGGGGTCAGCGTCAGGGATGGGCAGACAGACGGACGGACGGACGGACAGACAGACAGACAGACAGACAGACAGGCCACAGGCATCAGGGCTTCAGCGTCAGGGATGGGGGCGGGGGGGGGGGGGGGGGGGGGGGCTGATGGATGAGGCACGTGGCGCGTTGCGTGTGGCTGGTCAATGGGAAGCCGTGGGTGCTCTTGGGAGGGGCAGGCGGTCTTCTTCGTCGATCCATAATTCACCACCACCACCCCGCCCCTTCCCCCCTTCGCCCTTCTTTCTCACCCGGCGCTCCCTCCTTTCCTCAACTCCTCCGTCCCTGCCCCCCCCTCTCCCCCCTCCATCCCCCGCCCCCTCCCTCTCTGCAACCCTCCACGGTGCCTTGTGACCCTGTGTGATCATCGCCTGTGTGTGCAGCTGGTGACAGAGAGAGAGAGAGAGAGAGAGAGAGAGAGAGAGAGAGAGAGAGAGAGACAGACAGACAGACAGACAGAGACAGAGAGACAGAGACAGAGAGACAGAGAGAGAAACAGAGAGACAGAGAGACAGAAAGAGAAACACAGAGAGTGGGGAGAGAGAGACATAGAGAGAGAGACAGAGGGAGAGAGAGAGAGAGAGAGAGAGAGAGAGAGAGAGAGAGAGAGAAAGAGAGGCAGACAGAGAGACAGACAGAGACAGAGATAGTGAGAGATTGATCGATATATAGATAAATATATAAATACGGATGAATAGATAGATCGATCGATAGATAGATAGATAGACCGAGAGAGAGAGAGAAAGAGAGAGAGAGAGAGAGATACAGAGACAGACAGAAAGAGAGAGACAGAGACAGAGACAGAAAGAGAGACAGAAAGAGAGCGAGAGAGAGAGAGAGAGAGAGAGAGAGAGAGAGAGACAGACAGACAGACAGACAGAGACAGAGAGACAGAGACAGAGAGACAGAGAGAAACAGAGAGACAGAGAGACAGAAAGAGAAACAGAGAGAGTGGGGAGAGAGAGACATAGAGAGAGAGACAGAGGGAGGGAGACAGAGAGAGAGAGAGAGAGAGAGGGAGAGAGAAGGAGAGAGAGAGAGAGAGAGACAGAGAGACAGACAGACAAAGATAGCGAGAGATTGATCGATATATAGATAAATATATAGATACGGATGAATAGATAGATCGATCGATAGATAGATAGACCGAGAGAGAGAGAGAAAGAGAGAGAGAGAGAGATACAGAGACAGACAGAAAGAGAGAGACAGAGACAGAAAGAGAGACAGAAAGAGAGAGAGAGAGAGAGAGAGAGTAGACTGGCGGACAGAAAATTTGAAAGGGAGCAAGAAAATATAACAAACAACAAAATAAATGAAACGACCGACAGAATGCAAAGCACACAACAAGAAAGAAATAAGACGAACGAACTAAGAAAGAAAGGAAAGTCAGACAGAAAGAAAGAAAATACGAGAGAAAGAGAGAAAGTAAAAACAGAAATAAAATCAATAAAGAAAAGACAGACAGATCAAAATAAGAAGACAGAAACAAAGAAAGGAGAAAAGAACTGGAAAGAAGGAAAGAAACAAATAATGAAATATTTGTATTTGTATTTCTTTTTATCACAACAGATTTCTCTGTGTGAAATTCGGGCTGCTCTCCCCAGGGAGAGCGCGTCGCTACACTACAGCGCCACCCACTTTTTTGGGGTATTTTTTCCTGAGTGCAGTTTTGTTTGTTTTTCCTATCGAAGTGGATTTTTCTACAGAATTTTGCCTGGAACAACCCTTTTGTTGCCGTGGGTTCTTTTACGTGCGCTAAGTGCATGCTGCACACGGGACCTCGGTTTATCGTCTGATCCGAATGACTAGCGTCCAGACTACCACTCAAGGTCTAGTGGAGGGGGAGTAAACATCGGCGGCTGAGCCGTGATTCGAACCAGCACGCTCAGATTCTCTCGCTTCCAAGGCGGACGCGTTACCTCTAGGCCATCACTCTACTTTAATAGAAAAGACAAAAGAAAGGAAGACTGAATGAAAAAAGACAACCAGAATATGTAACACTGAGAAAGAAGAAAGAAAAAAGAACAAGGAAATATGAAAGACAGACAGAAAGAAAGAAAGAAAGAAAGAAAGAAAGAAAGAAAGAAAATAAGGAAATGCTAATTCTCTCGTTGGAAAACAACCTCGTACAATTTGTTAAATTGACAGCGTAAGGCTGAAAACAACAACAAACAAACAGCCCCCTTCACACACACACACACACACACACACAAAGGGAAAAAAATAAAGGAGGTTGGGGGTGGGAGGATTGGGGGGTGAGGGGGAAAGGGGGAGGCAGCAACTGACCGGTGTACCAACCTCAAACTACCCCCTGTTGCGTTTTACTCCGGGGTCATTCTGGGACAGCGTCGAATGACCCCTTGGCTGGTCAAGTTCGATACCCCTCTCCCCCTTCGCCCCCCCTCACCCCCACCGCCCCCACAGTTGGAAGTTACCCACTTTCTGCGGGTTCAATGGAGCTATTGACAAAGCAGAAAGGACGTAGTTCTGGGCCAGCCTTTACTGACCCCCCAACCCCTCCTCTCCATCATAACTTCACCGACGTAAACGTGGGGATGTTCTACGTTGGTTGCATGCATCGATTCTAACTGGGCCCGTTTTACCCCGGAGATTATTTCAAGCTAGCCTAGTTCAGATTTATTTGTTGTACCCTCTGGGTTCATTCCAGGTTGGTCTTCTACATTGACCCGGGGTTTAATCTGGGCTAGCCAGATTTGACTCTGGGGTAAAAATTGACGGGGGTGCGAATAGAGTTGTGACACCAGGGATTCGTCATAAAGATGCACAGTGGTTAACAAGAAGTATGACTATCCTCCTGTCCCAATCCGCCACTCGTGTGGACAGACAGACAGACAGACAGACAGGCGAACCGAACTTCTTACACCCCCCTTTTAAAACTGAGCGTGTGACACCAAGTAACACGTATGTTTCAGCACTGTATGCCTTTCTCTGAAGCACTGCACTGGCTTCCTATTGAACAAAGAATAAAAGACAAGCGGGTTTCCAGTCTCTTCTTTCTGGGGCTCTGCTTCAATGTTTATGTGGTCTTGAGTCGAACATGTAAGTTCTATCTTCTGCTGATGGCAGAATCTTCTGAAACCTACAGTTCAACAGCGAGAAGTAAAATGGAAAGGCCTTTATTTCCTCAGCTGTGATAACTGGAACTCACTGCTGGAGATTTTTCTGATCTCTCAAGTCAACAGATATGCAGACCTGCTGGTAACAGAACCCCTATCGTGTGTATACGCATGTAAAACATTAAATGTGCCCCTGAAAAATCCCTAAATCTACTTCAGCGTTCGGTGGTTTATGGAGACAATGACATATCCTGCATGCACATCACTTCTCGAAAACGGATTATGGCTGTCTAGATGGCGAGGTAAAATCGGTCATATACATGAAAGCCCTCTTGTCCATCCATAAGAGTGAACGTGGGAGCTGCAGTCTACGAACGAAGAAGAAGAAGAAGAAGAAGAAGAAGAAGAAGAAGAAGAAGAAGAAGAAGAAGAAGAAGAAGAAGAAGAAGAAGAAGACAACAGCAACAACAATTGTCTGTTTCTCTTCGCCACGGTCCGGCGTCATTCTCCTTCAAAACAAATCTAGAAACGTTTAAAAACAACAACAACAACTATCTTAGTTTAGTTTCTAATGCATTCTTCTACTCGATATACCATACTCCTTTTAACGTCCCTGTATTCTCCGAAACTGTAGCCAGATGCTCACGCTCGCGTGTGCGTGTGAAGTGAAGTGAAAGAATGGATTCTGAGTGTGAGATGCGAAGAGTGTGGTATGCCTTTCTGCGAGTCTTGTGAAGGGCTTTGGTAGTTGAAAGAATATCAATAAAAAAAAAAGTTCTTCTTCTTGTTGTTCTTCTCGTTCTTGTTCTTGTTCTAGTCGTTCATGTTATGATGATGGTGATAATAATGATAATGATTAAGAAGAAGAAGGAGAAGAAGAAGAAGAAGATGATGATGAATGATGAATGATGAATGATGATGATGATGATTACTATCATCAGTCTTCGTCGTCGTCATCTTGGTTGTCACTTGTTATTGTTGTTAATCGTTCCTGTACTTCAGTTACTTGAATTGTTCTTGTGGATTCATTGAAGAGCATAAGGGGCACGGGTTGTGGTTTAACAATACGGTAGTTTTATCAGTGCTGTTGGCTTTGGTGGGCTACCTACAATTTGTACTTCCGAGCGTTGTACTGCGCTATACAATTCCGCTTGTAACGATCAACAGCCGGCGGATAGTGTGTCAGAGCCTTCATGCAGTATAGTTTTTATTGTCATCATTTAAAAAAAGAAAAAGAAAAAAGAAAATTACTCTCTTTCTAACTGAAACAAGTTCATTGTATGCCTGATATCGGCTGGTATTATCGACTGAAATTTGTCATACTGTGCTTTTAGTTCTTCGTGTTTATGTTTATGGGAAGTAAAATATGCGCTCAATTGGCGAGGGAAGATGTTTGTTCGTACGTATGTATGTATGTATGTATGTATGTATGTATGTATGTATGAGAAAGGGACACACAGAGAGAGAGAAAGGGGGGTGGGAGAGAGAGAGAGAGAGAGAGAGAGAGAGAGAGAGAGAGAGAGAGAGAGAGAGAGAGAACATTTGATCACATCAGTCAATCTTCATGTAGGTATATGTATATAGATAGATATATAGATAGATATGTAGACAGAGAGAGAGAGAGAGAGAGAGAGAGAGAGAGAGAGAGAGAGAGAGAGAACATTTGATCACATCAATCTTCATGTAGGTATATGTATATAGATAGATATATAGATAGATATGTAGACAGAGAGAGAGAGAGAGAGAGAGAGAGAGAGAGAGAGAGTAAAAAAAACAAAACCCAGCGATCCTCCAACCCTCTTTCCCACCCTCCTCCTCCCTTTCAAATCCACGGAAGCGAAACGACTGTCAACACGAAAAGCACGTGGCCGGCGGAGGGGGAATTCCAGCGGCCTGAAAAAAGAAACAAACCAAAAAAAAAGGGATACCCCAGCAACGTCACGACACAAAGCTGCGCGCGCAGTAACACGACACTCGCCCGTGGAGCAACTCAGTGGTTGTCTTGTCAGCCAGCAGTGTGGCAGACGATCTTTTTTCGTTCATTCGCTGACTGTTTGGATGCAATTTTCAGTGCGGCGTATCTTGAGAGAAAAATCACCACAAACAAGGTTGTGTCAGTGTTGAAAAGGAAGCAGTTCTAAGTCAGACTGTTCCGGTGAAATGAGATGAAGCGGGCAAAATGACTGACGACGGACTTACCACTCGCGGTTCCATCGAACGCACGCCACCACCAAACTCCGTTGTTCGCCGTACTGCCAGTCTTTCGCGTGCAGCAGCAGCAGCAGCAGCATTAGAGCGACACAGCTAACACAGCAGCGGACTGGAGTCTGTGTGACAGTGGCTATAGAAAAGCCCCATACCCGCTCAGTAGTTGGAGGAGGAGGAGGAGGAGGATGGCCGAGCGGAATAATATCGTGGAAGACTGGCTTCGGTCGTTGAACCTGGCGGAGTACACGCAAGCCTTCATCGATAACGGCTACGATGACTTGGAAGTGTGCAAGCAGATCGGGGAGGAGGACTTGGACGCGATCAAAGTGGACAAGCAGACCCACCGGGACAAACTGCTGCGAGCTGTGCAGGTCCTGAGGGAGGAGGGTGGTACAGCCGTGTACTTCACTCTGGAAGAAACGGACGACGTAGATTCCGGCACCGGCACCTCTCCCAGAACCAGTGTGACTATGAAGGGTGGGGGTGGTGGGGGTGGGGGCGGGGGGTCGGACACGGGCGACAAAACCAAAACGACAAAACTGAAACCGGCCGCGTCTACTGATGTCAGTCACTGTGGCGGGGCGGCGGCCAGCGGCGGCGTCGCTGATGGGGGCAGTGGCAGTGAGAAGCTGGGCAGTTCGTCCACCACAGTGCAAGACTCGGAGGCACTGCTTCCAGAACTTCCCCCCGCGACAGGCGTCGTCGGCGTTGGCGGCGGCGTCCCACCCGCGTCACAGACACTGTCCTCGAACCCCGGCTCCATGGCTCTGACTGACTCCAGCTTACATCTGTCCCACGGGACCATGGCGGGGCTGGAGGGGGGGGACTGGCTCAGTGGGGGTGCGCGCCGTATGGATGCTTACGACATCGGCCAGAAAGCCCTGTTCAGCTTCACCAAGGTGCACCTGAGGAACATGCTGAACGACAAGCTGTATGAAGACGAGGTGTATCTTGCCAACCCACCTTACACCACGCAGGTGAGTGTGGCATCTGTGGGTTTTGTCTTGTTATCAGAGTTGTCTTCAGTGCATAGCTGCCTTGGTGAACTGGTTAATCAATCTGATACAGCCACTGTTGAAGTTTTATTGTTATGTTTGGAAGGTGTGTTCCAACATACATGTGTCAACACGAGAACAATTTTTTTTCTATATGTGCACAATCACAGAGAGATGCTGACACATTACAGACACAGACACAAAACAGACATGCACACACAGACATACACACAGATGCAGACACACACAGACACACAGACACAGACGCACACACTGACACACACACAGAGACCTGCTACATATTTTTAATATATGCACACACAGTCACAGACAGACAGACAGACACACACACACACACACACATGTATGCACACACATACACACATGTATGCACACACATACACACACAAAAAAAGATACAACATATTTTATATATATGCACACACACTCATACACAGATGCATATACACACACGCACACACACACACACACACACACACAGAGAAATATACTTATGTTTTTGCTTTCCCAACTGATTGAGTACTCAGTGAGTGTATAAGCTTAAAGAACATGAAGAAGGAGGAGGAGAAGAAGAAGAAGAAGAAGAGGAGAAAGAATGATTTAATTATGATAATGATACTTATTTTGATTTGGTTGTACTCTTACTCAAGTGTATATGGAGAACATATGTTAAGTGCTTGCTTCATTGTGTGTGTGTGTGTGTGTGTGTGTGTGTGTGTGTGTGTGTGTGTGCGCGTGTGTGCGTACATGAGTGTGTGCCTGTGTGTGTGTCTTTGTCACAATCAGTTGAGATGTGAACTGATCATTATTATTTTTTTTCAAAATGCTGTTTGACAGAATGTGATAAACAACTGTGACTTGCAATGAATTGTTTTTAGAAACAGGCACTGTCAAGAGGGCCCTCCAGAACTTGTGTTGCTGAGTTAGTAAAGTTAGTCTGTAACTGGAACACTCTTTGATTGTCAAACACTGTCTGTCTATCTGTCAGTAAAGAGTCTGCATGTCAAAGTGGCTGTTGGAAAGTTTAACAATGGGATAAGGGAATTCATAACATAGTACCGAGCAAATATATATATACCCATTTCATTTCAAACATTTTTATAGAGGGGAAAGAAAAGGAAAAAAAAAAATTCACAGACCAAGAACATGGAATTCTGATGTAGCAAAAGTTGCAGAAACAGTGCCTTGTTTTTGTTGGTTTTTTTTATGTGAAATTTATTTATTTATTTATTTTATTGCTGTAACAAAAGAAATTTTTGTACTCAGTACTCAGGTCTTCTGTACTATGTTTGTGGCATTAGTATTACACCTCTGGCTGCTTATCCTGAAACTTTCCCATTACTCACACCTGTTCTGTCATAGTCATAGTTACTGGCAGTCCACCA
>NC_134881.1:23263595-23271095 GCF_041734735.1 Babylonia areolata
TGGCATATTTTGTTTTTCTTTTGAAAAAAATGATGCTAATGTAAATTTCCTGTATGTTACTTGTTTTAACATATTTGTATTTCTTTTTATCACAACAGATTTCTCTGTGTGAAATTCGGGCTGCTGTCCCAGTAGAGCGCGTCGGTATACTACAGCGCCACCCATTTTTTTTGGTATTTTTTCCAGCGTGCAGTTTTATTTGTTTTTCCTATCGAAGTGGATTTTTCTACAGAATTTTGCCAGGAACAACCCTTTTGTTATCAGTGCTTTTCTTTTTTTTTCTGATGGATGTGTTTTCACTTTGGCCATAACAAGTGTAAAAAGGTGCTGTTTGAGAGTGTGTGGTTCGATTCTAACAGAAGAGAGAGAGAGCAGACAGGGGCATATAGGATCAACTAATGATGCACTCACTCACTCTCCTCACATCCATAGCAGGGCCACATGGAGTGGTTTTTATAGAGTGTTTACTTTACAATACAGCACACAGTAAAAAGATCATCCTACACCTAAAGCAGCACATAGTAAAAGTTCACCCTACACCTAAAGCAGCACACCTGGAACACAAACACACAACCAAACCCAAGGTCAGATAAAATCTCAAATATCTGGACATCACTGACATAAAAGGCCTATACCCTCTCAGCACCTTTCATCACATGTCCACCAGTAAGCACTACTCTCACACAAAGATCTATGTGAGGTACAAGCTTCATCAAGCTTACCTGCCACCAGCAGTGACATACCAATTACCATACTGTGTACAAAACATATCACTGACCAATACAACCCTGTGTTCCAACTCATGTTACCCATCATTCAACTTAACTGTGTGCTACCATTACCAAACAAATCTCTTTGTCTTCACAAAGTATGCCACCGACACAAGTACATGAAAGGAAATCATTACTTCCAACATATCTGGTAAACAGCAATGTGCAACAACATAGCACTGACCCTCAATGCTCTCATAGTTTCACTTAAGTCACGTTTCGTAATGGAAAGTCAAGTTATGAAATTTCTGAAACTGACTGCATTTTTTTTTTTCTTCAAATATTAGAAATCTACGAAATTTCTTACGTGGAATGCTGTTGTTTCAAAGTGTGGTTGCCCAGTCTTTCCAACTTGTTTAACATGCTTTATAACTTGATTATCAATCTCGTTTTAAATTCAGAATTCGGAAAACGACTGCAGAGTGGCATGTTATGTCGGATCTCAGCCATTGTTTCAGTTTGATTCTGGATCTCACTCTCTCTCTCTCTCTCTCTCTCTCTCTCTGTCTCTCTCTCTCTCTCTGTGTCTCTCTCTGTCTCTGTCTCTCTCTCTTCATTCCTTAGCATATAAACGCACGAGCACGCGCTCACACACACACACACGCACGTACGCACGCATACACACACACACACACACACACACACACACACACACACACACACACACACACACACGCTCTCACGCGAACACGAAAAAAAACCCCCCATAACGTATAAGATATACTGCATATGGGAGAAAACGCGCACCACACACACACACGCACACACACACACTACACTACACTACACTACACTACACTACACTACACACACACACGCACACGCACACACACACTACACTTCACTGCACTACACTACCCTACCCTACCCTACACTACACTACACTACACTACACTACACAACAGAACACAACACAACACAACACAACACAACACAGCACACACACACTCACACACACACACACACACACACACACACACACACACACACACACACACACACTACACTACACTACACTACACTACACTACACAACACAACACAACACAACACAACACAACACAACACAACACAACACAACACAACACAACACAACACAACACAACACAACACACACACACACACACACACACACACACACACACACACACACACACACACACTACACTACACTACACTACACTACACTACATTACTTCGACTCGTAAACCACACCCCCCTTCCCACCCATCCCATATCCCCCAGCGCCACACATTCATGGACAACAGTGATATACGATATTTTCGCAGCTATGGAAGTGTGTGAGTCATCAGAACCCCCACCACTCCTTCCACCCCCACCCCCAGCACACACAAAAATACATTCTAACAGTATGCAAATGCGCGCGAGGCTCGGTCGGTCAGACAGGCAAGTTTCCATACGTGCCAGTGCCACAGGTTGGGCGATAAACTTGCAAATTATCATCACAGAGGACCTCCGCCAAGAGAGGGGGGGGAAAAATCCATTCATTCAAGCGCCGATAAAGTCAGAGCCGCCTGTTGCCAGCTGAAGCAATGTTAGTACTACATAGCTGGCATGCAGGGCAAGCGGAAACTGAAGGTAGAGGATACAGGCAGAGACTTGCTGTTGCTTCAAAACCCGGTAAATTTAATTTATTTGTGTAATTATTGTTTGGTTACGAAAAGCTTAAGATGTTGATTAACCCACACCCCCAAAATCAAACAAACAAAACCCCCCCCCCCCTCCCAAGAAAAACAACAAGAAACAACAACAACAAAACAAACACAATAGAACAATTATATAGTAGCGATTACGACAAGATTTGATGTTGTGAGACTTTCTAGTTCTTTTTCTGTCGAATTCACGATTGTATTTGTAATGTGGCTTGTTTACAAATAAAACACGGTATAAAGCAATGGCTTTTTACAGTAAAAGCGTTAATATCAATGCATATTTTTACTTTAGGCTTCAGTTGCTGTTTAGCCAGGAAATTGCTTGAAGCTAGTGTACATGTTCATTGTTTTAATGTCTAAATGACTGCCTTGTTTGCAATTCCATTCGCTGATAAAAAAAAGCTTGATTTTGTTCCATAATGACAAGAAAATCCCGAGAAATACTTTGAGGTTAGTAGGCTAATACAAATTTAGAAAAAAAAGTTCTACTTTCTTCCAAGTGGGAGTTACGCCCAACTTTGAGAATATTAAAATTATGCCCAAGACGAAAAGGACGGCATCCATGAGCTGGACAGAGCGGCACAGGTCACAATCTTCAGACTGTGAACGGGACACTGTCAGCTCCTCACCCACCTCTGCCGTCTGAAGATTTCAATTACTGACCAGTGCCCTTGTGGCACAGGCCCACAGACCCCCCTCCCATATCCTGCAGTCCTGCCCCACCTTCGACGCTCTGAGACGCCAGGCATGGCCCAGCCCGGTGGAGCTCCAGGAGAAACTGTGGGGACCAGCGGGGTCCCTGCGACGGACCGCGGACTTCGCTGTCCTGTCCGGACTGATCTGGCGTGGCCAGGGAACGCGGAAGAAGAAGAAGAGAAGAAGAGAAGAAGAAGGAGGAAGAAGAAGAAAATGATGCCCCATTTGTTAGTCCGGAGACTGACAATAGTCACTGCACGCCACTGGTGGTGGTTTTGTGTTTCAGATGTCGACTTCGTTACGACACACGCGTTGATAGGGGACACACACACACACACACACACACACACACACACACACACACACACACACACACACACACACACACACACACACACACACACACACACACACACACACACTACTACTACTACTACTACTACTACTACTACCACACACACACACCCATCCCCATCCCAACACACACACACACACACACACACACACACACACACACACTATTTTTCTTTCTCACTCACTTTCTCACTCACTCACTCAGCGTTCCCAGAAGACCTCGTCAACGCCGTGCCCGTGCTCCTCAGCGGATCATTATTATTGATGCAGAACTTTCTTTCTGGTCCCAGGTTAGCGTTTTAAGCATTGAAAATTCAGATCCTCACAACCCAACTCTCATATCAAAACCTTTCACGCAAAATGGAAAATGTCTGTAAGCCTATTTCAGTGATGAGTATATATGTTGCTGCATGCCAATCCGTCCAAAATTCTCGCTGACCAAGTTCTAGTATTTGTCACTCGCGTTGAGAATAGTTAGAAAGATTTGACTATATATGCACAGCTTGCCAATTCAGAATGTTACACAACCCAGTGTTAGAATTTGTGACAAACTATTCGAGCCTCCTTTAACAGACAGACAGACAGACAGACAGAGATACAGACACACACACACACACACACACACACACACACACATAATTGCCACAGTCATTACAGACAAGACTGCCTGAAGCCACATGTTTGCTGGCATGCAGGGCAAGTGTAGAAGCATAGGCTGAGCTGGACGACTAATTGATGTATTGATTAATCAGTTAATTAATCTGTTTATTCATTCATTCATTTATTTATTTGTTTATGCATTTATTCATTCAATTGCTTATTTATTTATTCACCCCCGAAAACGGAGTATGCCTGCCAACATGTCGGGGGTAAACACGATCATACACGTAAAAGCCCACTCGTGTACATACTAGTGAACCGTGGGAGGTGCAGCCCACGAACGACGACGGCGACGACGACGACGACGACGAAGAAGAAGAAGAAGAAGAAGAAGAATTTATTTATTCATATACTTTCCTCTAAAGACCTTGTAGTGACCCAGTGCATGGGCTCTTTGACAGCAGTAGTCAGTACGTTACTCTGTGGCGTTGGTTGGAAAGCGTTGTCAGAGATCAGCAGTGGAGAGTTCGCCGCTGGCAGTCGTATCGGATTGTAGTCAGGGAGTTGGCTACCCCCGCACCCCCCACACCACCACCACCCCTCCCCGGCCCCCCTTCCCCCATTCTCCCTACTCCCCTTCCCATCTCTCTCTTTTTTATTTTATTTTTATTTTTATTTTTTATTCTCTTCCGCCTGTCTCCAGGATAGGGAAACGGCTTCGGGTGTTTCAGTCGCTGGTGCTTGCTTGTACTGTACTGAGGGACGGCTTGGCACGGCAGTCTGGCCGCTGGTGCCGGGTAGGGGGTGGTGGTGGTGGTGGTGGTGGTGGGTGGTGACACCGAGATGTATTCTGTGGTGGGGGTGATCGTGATGTGCCGTCACTATCATGCGATGGAGGGGAGGGGCCGGTGGGGATTTTGGGACTGTGATGTAGACGATTCAGTTTCTGTGTGGGGAATTCGTGTTTTTTTTTTTTCTTTTTTTCTTTTTCTTCGTCTGAGTTGTCATTCATTCATTCATTCATTCATAGGTATATAGTTATCTAATTAGTTGTGTTATTTGTTTTCATTCATTCATTCATTCATTCATTCATTTATATAGTAGGTATCTAGTTATCTAATTAGTTGTGTTAGTTGTTTATTCATCTATTTATTTATTATTAGTTCGATGCTGTCATGTGAATTTTCTTCGTGAAAAAGGGACGAAGGATGCGGTAGGGAGGGGTAGATGAAGTATATCATAGATCGATAGACTGATAAATTGATAGAGAGAGAGAGAGAGAGAGAGAGAGAGAGAGAGAGCCAGCCAGCCAGTGAGCCAGCCAGCCAGCCAGACACACAGACAGACATACACACACACATACAGATAGACACACACACACACTCACACACACACACACACACACACACACACACACCGGACTCATTACTGTAAAAAAAAATTGAATATTTATTTATCTTTTATTTTATTTATTTATTTATTTTTTTATATTCCATTTGACCTGTTTTTGTTTTACTATTTTATCTTTCGTTTCAAAACACTGAGGTCGGTTCCGTTAATTTTTGGGAGAGCAGAATTTGATTTGATTGCCTGTTCTTCTATAGTGTGATGTTGTTTGTTGTTTTTTTTTCCCAACGAAAAATGAATATCGGTATCTATGCAAAGCTCAGAGTGAGGTTTCACTCTTTTGTGCCACTGTTCGAACTTTCTGTAACTGGCCTGGAGCGGTGTGACCAAGTGGTTAATCATCCGATTAGGAACAGTGAGTGTCCAGAGTTCAATTTTCCGCTCCTCCCCCCCCCCTGCCCTTCCTCCCCCTTCTCTCTGTCGCTTTGCAATGACATTACTTTCTCTCCCCCCCCCTCTCTCTCTCCCTCTCTTATCCATTCTCTTTCCCCTCGTTAATAAAGGATTTCTCTCTCTCTCCCCCTCTCTCTCTCCCCCTCCGTCTCATCTCTCTCTCTCATCTCATCTCTCTCTCTCTCTTATCCATTCTCTTTCCCCTCGTTAATAAAGGATTTTTCTCTCTGTCTCTCTCCCCATCTCTCCCCCCCCCCTCTCTCTCTCATCTCGCTCTCATCTCTCTCTCTCTCTCTTATCCATTCTCTTTCCCCTCGTTAATAAAGGATTTTTCTCTCTGTCTCTCTCCCCATCTCTCCCCCCCCCCCTTCTCTCTCTCATCTCATCTCTCTCTCTCTCTTATCCATTCTCTTTCCCCTCGTTAATAAAGGATTTTTCTCTCTGTCTCTCTCCCCCCCCCCCTCTCTCTCATCTCGCTCTCATCTCTCTCTCATCTCATCTCTCTCTCTCTTAGCCATTCTCTTTTCCCTCGTTAATAAAGGATTTTTTCTCTCTCTCCCTCTCTCTCTCTCCCTCTCTCTCATCTCTCTTTCTCATCTCTCTCCCCCCTCTCTCTTCCCCTCCCCCTCTCTCTCCCATCCTTTCCCATTTCCTTGGTTAATAAAGGATTTGTCTTGTCCTGTGTTGTGTTGCCCTGTCTATCTGTGGGTCCAGACTAATCTGTCAAATGTCAAATAACAGAACAGAAAACGAGACAGATGTATAAAGGATCACACACACACACACACACGCACACGCACACACACGCACGCACACACACACACACTAACACGCACACACACACACATACATACACACGCAAACACACACACACTAGCACACACACGCACACGCACACACACGCACGCACACACACACACACTAACACGCACACACACACACATACATACACACGCAAACACACATAGACATACACGCACAGACTCATAGACACACACAGATACGCCCCTGCCCGCACACAGACTCATACATACTTCCTACACACACTTGTGCAGACATACAGACATAAACACATACTCCCTCCACCCCCCCACTCTTTCTCTCTCCAACACTCACACACATACACACACACACACACACACACACACACACACACACACACACTGCATGCAAACATACGCACACATTAACACAAACGCATACACACACAGACACACAGATACACAGACACAGACACACACACACACACACACACACACGCACACAGTGGAACGGGAACAATGATCGCAGAAAGTTCCGGAAAGGAGGGAAAGCAAATATTGATTTCGGAAACTTCATACGGTGGAGGGGGAAAGAAGAAACCAAACATTGATCTTGGACTTGGAGAATGCATACGTTGTTGAAGAGAAACAACTGCAAAAGCAAGCACTGAACTTGGAGAGTTCACACAGTGTGAGAAACTACATACCCAAACATTGATCTTCTAAAGTCCACATGGTGAGGCTGGTTATTAATAGGGTGGTGGTGGTGGTAGTGGTGGTGGTGGCTGTTGGTGGGTGGTGGGGGGATGGGAGTGGGACATCACAAAACTAGATGATGACCTTGGGA
>NC_134881.1:23273595-23276095 GCF_041734735.1 Babylonia areolata
CCCAAGAACCCCCCCCAACCCCCCACCCCCAGGGGGCCTCCTGTCTCCCAAATCAATCCAGCTCATGGCTCTGGACACAAACACGCAGACCGGTAATACCTACCCACCCGTGCACTTAATTTCCCAACACGCTTCCTTGCTGGACACAACTCATTGACCGGCATTGCCAGTGCATGTCACTGGGGCAAACGGAATGTCCACAATCGCTCACATCTCTCTCTCTTTGTCTGTGTCTGTCTGTCTGTCTGTCTCTCTTTCCTCCCTGCCCCCCCCCCCCTCTCTCCCTCTTTTCTCCATTATCTCTCTCTTCTCTCCCTCTGTCCATCTCTTTCCTCCCTTCTCTCTCTTTCTGTCTGTCTGTCTCTCTCTTTCCCACCCCCTCCCCCCTCTCTCTCTCCCTCTTTCCTCCCTGATCTCTCTCTTGTCTCCCTCTCTCTCTCTGTCCATCTCTTTCCTCCCTTCTCTCTCTCTCTGTATATCTTTCTTTTGTTCTCTCTCTCTTCTCCCCCCTCTCTCTGTCCATCTCTTTCCTCCCTTCTCTCTCTGTGTATATCTCTTTCTTTTCTTCTCTCTCTCTTCTCCCCCCTCTCTCTGTCCATTTCTTTCCTCCCTTCTCTCCCTTCTGTCTCTCTCTGTATCTATCTCTTTCCTCCCTTCTCTCTCTTCTCTCTCTATCTCTTTCCTCCTTTCTCTGTCTCTGTGTGTCTGTCTGTCTCTCAATCTCTCTCTGTCTCTCTCTCTCTGTCCATGTCTCTCTCTGTCTCTCTTTCTCTGTCTCTGTTCTCCCCCTTCCCCCGCCCCCTCTCTCCCCTTCTCTCTCTCTCACCCCCCCCCAACCCCCGTCACCCCTTCTCTGTTGCCAGAGCCACTGACCCAAGTACATTTCCGTAGTGCCAGCAGCAGCAGCAGCAGTAGCAGCAAGGCAACTGCAGGTGCTCTTCGGTGCGTGTCAGACCAAGAGACCAGTCGTTCTCTTGGTGTCCCGGGCAATGAAGAAAGATGGAGAGGTGGTGGGGTGTTTGTGTGGGGTGGGGGTGGGGGTGGGGGAGTCAGGCGTGATAAGGACCACGTGACGATCTGCTCTGGTGGTGGGCCAGTTTAAACGTTAGGTAGGAACAGAACAGACGGGGAATAGAGGGGGAACAGAGGGGGGGTAGGGGTGGCGGGAACAGAGGGGGGGGGGGGGGGGGGCGTGGACAGAGCGGGAACAGAGAGGAGGGGGAGAGGGGGGTGGCAGGGGGGGGGGTGGACAGAGCGGGAACAGAGAGGGGGGGAGAGGGGGGTGGCAAGGGGGGGGGGGGCCGAGCGGGAACAGAGGGGCTGTGAACTGGAAAGAGTGCAGGAGGCTCGGGTCATTGGTCCCGAAACCTGTTTTGGTCTTGAGTGGGTGGGGCGGGGTGTGAGGTTGGTGGGAGATGGGGAGTGGGGGAGAGGGGGCGCTGCACTGCTAATTAACGCATCACCAGCGGCGGTCTCCGGCTCTGGCGGTCGAGTGGCAGGCAGTAGGGCGTGAGTTTCGGCCGTTGTAAAACTGCCACGTCAGGTTGGTGGCTTGCAGGTCCATTGACCTGTGTCTGTACATCAGTATCGGTGTGCAGGTCTCGTCTGGCATGTGTACAGGTGGTGGGGACTCTCCCTCTGTGTGTGTGTGTGTGTGTGTGTGTGTGTTTCTCTCTCTGTCTATCTCTCTCTCTCTCTGTCTGTGCGTCTCTCTCTCTCTCTCTCTCTGTGTGTGTTTCTCTCTCTGTCTGTCTGTCTGTCTGTCTCTCTCTCCCTCTGTGCGTCATTACAAAACAGTTTGCTGTTTACCTGTATAAAGCGTTTAAAAAACGCAATACATTATGTAGTTAATTATTTGTTGTGTATTGTCAGCTTGTCGTTGAACATTTACTGACATGTATTGTTGTTAGTATGCCTTTATTGCTGTGAATTGCTGTTCACTGTACCCCCTTCATGAGGGGCCATGGCCTTATTGTTGAATAAACCATCCGTATCCGTATCCCTCTGTGCGTCTGTGTGTGTGTGTGTGTGTGTGTGTGTGTGTGTGTGTGTGTGTGTGTGTGTGTGGATCTTCTTGTGGGATTTCGTGTTATCTGTTTTGAGCGGACACGGGTCCTCTGGCGTTTTTATGACAATGACGATAATAATGATAATGATATGATAATACTAATAATAACATCAATAATTATGATAATATGATAATGATAATAATAATCATCATCATTATCATCATCATCATCATCATTACTAGTATCATCATGTAATATCTTCTTTCTTTTCATTTTCACTTTAAGAACATTTTCAACCCATCAGTGTATATATTCGTCCTGTGGTGAATAAATGACCGGCCAGTTTCCAAAAGAGAAAGTTTTCGACTGAGAAAAAAAAAATCCAAAACATTAGCATTTTGAACAGAAAATACTTTTTCATAAAAACAACAATCACGCCCTGTATTTCCTGTGTTATTTGTTTAAAAAAAAAAAGTCAAACAATCGTCAAC
>NC_134881.1:23288595-23308595 GCF_041734735.1 Babylonia areolata
CACACACATCCACATCCACACACCCCCAGACACACCACACACACACACATCCACACACACACACATCCACACACACACACACACACACACACACACACACACACACATCCACAGCCCCCCTGACACACCACACACACACACATCCACACACACCACACACACACACACACACACACACACACACACGCCCACGCCCCCACCCCCCACCCCCCGACCCCACAATTCTCCGGGGCTGATCCTGACGAGTGTGACATCTCCCATCCCCCCATTGATGTACGACACAAGATGTGTGTTGGTGTTGGCAGACACCCGTCCTACACTGCCGGTTCTGGCTTGTGGGGGTGGATTACACACACACACACACACACACACACACACACACGCATACGCGCGCGAACGCGCATACATATGCACACATGCACACACACACACACACACACGCACTCACATACGCACAGTGACGCACTCACGCACATACATCCATGCACACACTCACGCGCGCTCACACATGCACTCACAGACAGACAGACAGACACACACACACCTCACACCCTTCCACTCCCACATACATATACGCGCAAACACTAATACACACAAACATATAAACACACACACACACACACATTGCAACACACACACACACACACACACACACACACACACACACACACACACACACACACAGAGACACAAACACACAGAGAGAGACACAAACAGACATACACACACACGCTCGCGCGCGCGCACAAAACAAAATGAGTTGTCTCTTTTACCTGAAAAGAGAAGGAGAAGACCAGACAGAGCCGTAACGATGCGTGTATGTTACCTGGTGTTACGTGCTTTGGTTTCTTTTGTTTGTTTTTGACTGATTTACCGGATGGGAAAATGCATTGAAAAGGATAGCATGTCTTTGGGGAGTGAGAGAGAGAGAGAGAGAGAGAGAGAGAGAGAGAGAGAGAGTGTGTGTGTGTGAGACAGAGAGAGAGAGAGGTGGAGAGAGAGATGGGTAAATGCATTGAAAAGGATAACATGTCTTTGGGGAGTGAGAGAGAGAGAGAGAGAGAGAGAGAGAGAGAGAGAGAGAGAGAGGTAAATGCATTGAAAAGGATAGCACTTCTTTGGGGAGTGAGTGAGAGAGAGAGAGAGAGAGAGAGAGAGAGAGAGAGAGAGAGAGAGAGATGGGTAAATGCATTGAAAAGGATAGCATGTCTTGGGGGAGTGAGAGAGAGAGAGAGAGAGAGAGAGAGAGAGAGAGAGAGATGGGTAAATGCATTGAAAAGGATAACATGTCTTTGGGGAGAGAGAGAGAGAGAGAGAGAGAGAGAGAGATGGGTAAATGCATTGAAAAGAACAGAATATCTTGGGGGATGTGCTTTTATACATTCAGTCCCAGCCCTGAACAGGGTCTACACTACACAACACAACACACACACACACACACACACACACACACACACACACACACACACACACACACAAGACAAGACAAGACAAGACAAGACAAAATCTATATTAGAGAGAGAGACAGAGACAGAGACATAAACAGAGAGACAGACAGGCTGACAAACAGACAGAGCCCAGTGACACGTTTTTAACTACGGACGCTGACTGCCTGTTGGTGGCTGTGAATGTCGGGTGCTGCATCAAAGACTGGGTATTGTGATTCGTGTTCCGGAAACAAATGTCCCACCACAGGCTGTCGTCGTAACGCTCCGAGTACCACTGGGTTCAAAACAAAGGATGAGTGCGTTCACGCGTGCCTCCCGTATCCTCTGTGTGTGTGTGTGTGTGTGTGTGTGTGTGTGTGTGTGTGTGTGTGTGTGTGTGTGTGTGTGTGTGTGTGTGTGTGTGTGTTCACAACAACGTGTATAAATTCTATTCATAGACAGTTTGTCTGTCCGTCGGCCTATCCATCCTACCTACGCATCCACCTGTCTGTATTTGTTGTCTGTTTATGCCTTGCTGCCGGTAGGTGTCTTTTCTGTCTGTTCATATGCCTGTCTGTCTGTCTGTGTCTGTCGTTTGATCTTTCGACCTGTATCTATCAATCTGTCTGTCTGTCTATCTATCTATCTCTGGTTATCTTAATTTCTTTCTGTCCGTTACGGAACACATAGTTACTACATGCATCATTCCCACACCCGTCAGACAGACGCACAGACGGACAAACAATGGGAAACACTCGGGTTCCAAATATATTTGGGAGGAGAGAGAGAGAGAGAGAGAGAGAGAGAGAGAGAGAGAGAGAGAGAGAGGAAAAAATCCGAACATCTGCACGCGCACCACAGATCATCACTCACGTGGCTCTAAAACACAGCGGCAGACACATGAAAAAACAAAACAAAAAACAAAACAAAAACAAAACAAAACAAAACAAAAAAAAACCACACCCAAACACACGCAGAGGGAGAGAAAGAAAGAAAGAAACAAACAACAGGAACTGTTTCTTTGGGACACAGCTGTTTGTAGATACAGCACAGACACCCAGACAGGTGGACCTGCGGAGGAAGAAAACACCACCAAACACACGGATCCAAACATTTTAGGAGAGAAAAGAAAAGAAAAGAAAAGAAAAGAAAAAAGAGCTGAAAATCCCCAATACACACATGCATCAGAACATCAATCAAGTGGCATTAAAACGAAGCTGCAAGCACGTGTGAAAGACACGCGGAGGAAGTGAGGGGGGAAAAAGAAGGAACTGTTTCTGCGGGAGGACGCTGTTTGTGGACACTTGTTGTCGGCTTCATTTCCCGCTCCGCAAACAGGACGAAAGCCGTTCTTCTCTGCCCCTGAAAGCTGTTCTCTGCCCCGTTATTGCGTGGAGACAGAGCCAGGAGTGGGCTCAGTTTGTGTCGTGTTGGGACAGTTGACGCCGGCTCAATAATCAGGCGGACAAGCCCAAAGTTGCGGAGGGCAGCATCGTGTCTTGAAGTGAGCGAAGACACCAACAAAACGTACAAGTCAGAACCGGATGGGAAATCTGGAGACACACAGGTTTGTGGGATTTTTTTTTGGAGGGGGTTGTGTTGTGTAATCTGCACTTTAAATTAAAAAAAGAAGAAAAGATTTATCTTGTAATGTCTGTATTATTTTTTATTGTCTGTTTTATTTCTTTTTTCTTGTTGTTTTATTTCTATTTTATGTTTTTTCTGTGCTTTGTATTTGATTTTATTAGGCTTTTTGTTTTGTGCTGTTTTCATTGCCCCCCCCCCTCCCCCAGTTTAACATGACAGACACAGACACACATACACAGACACACACACACACACAGACAGACCGACACACACATACACTCGGACAGTGACCTCTCCGATGAAAAGACAATGGAATATTTGTCCTCTTCAGCATTGAAACGATGGGACATTCTTAATCCTTTATCGGTCTGTGTCCGATGTCTGACGCTGATGTACAGCCCTGGGAAGGGTCGCTAGCCCCTCGTCCAACTCTCCCTTTTGTAATCGTGCAGGTGGAGTTCGTCTGCACACACAAGTATTTAAAATAAACAAGCATAACTAAGTGTGCCGGCACCAACATGAACATGAAAATAAACTGTAACCACCCATATCCCCTCGATCACAGATGCGTGGACAATGCTGATGAACAGACCACCACCAACCCACACAGTTCCAAACGTGTTTGGGAGAGGAAAAGTAAAAACGTCCAAAATCCCAACACCTCCACACACTCCCACACGCAATAGAACATCACTCAAGTGGCATTAGACACGGCAGCAGACACGTGTTAAAAACTCGCAGAGGGAGGGAGGCAGGAAAAAAAAAAGGAACTGTTTAATCGGGGAACCGCTGTGTGTGGACGCGTGATTTTGGCTTCATTCCTCGCTGCGCAAACAGGACGGAAGCTCTTTTGCTCTGCCCTCGAAAGCTGTTGTCTGCCCCGTTATTGCGTGGGGACAGAGCCAGGAGTGGCCTCCGTTTGTCGTGTTGGGACAGTTGACGCCGGTTCAATTAGGCGCCAGGCTGACAAACGAGCACGGGCGTCACTCTTGAAGTGAGTGAACACACACACAAACGCGCGAGTCAGAACCGAGCAAGAAACCAAACTCTATTACCATTCTTCCCCCCCCCCCCCCCCCCCCCTTGGCTGAATTAACAGTCATCTTGGTCTTTGAGTGTATCCTTTTGCAGTTGCCTTTCGTCTAGTTCCTAAATTAGCGATGGATCCACATCTCCTCCTCTTTCTTTCTCCACCCCCCATCCCCTCCCCATCTCAGCTCTGTGAAGAATCATTTGGGTGTCGTGACAGAACTGTTCACCAGATTCCTCCAGGTCTGTCGGTTGTGTGTCAAAGCCTGTGTCTCTGGAAAAAAAGACAAAGAAACAAAAAGACCCTTATCAGCTTATCTTGAAACCTAGCAGATACCGTATGTAGCCAGTGCATCCAGTTGAGAGTCGACGGGTTAAGGAATGGGAGCGTGTGTCGCGTTTGACACACCAGTAGTGTTGCGTAATATTGTATATTACATTTTTTCACACAAGAGATTTGTGATATTTGGTCTGCTCTCCAGAAGGTGAGTGCAACTGTTTCATTCTTCTTTGTGCAAGTGTATATGATTTACTATCAAAGCGGATTTTTCTTCAGAAATTTAGCCAAGGACAACTCGTTGTTTCCGTGGCTTCTTTTACTGTATGGTGCGCACGGGACCTCGATGATCTCACCTGAAAGACTAGCACCCACTGAGGCCACAGCCCAGCAGGCGGGCAGCCGGACTAAAATCTACACTCACCTTTATAGAGAAGGGCTTGTTCTGGAGGCCCTGTTGCATTCGAAATGGGTTAGAATGGGTCAGTTTTACAGGGAGATCATAATGGGTCAGTTTTACAGGGAGATCATAATGGGTCAGTTTTACAGGGGGATTATAACGGGTCAGTTTTTTTCATAATGGGTCAGTTTTACAGGGAGATCATAATTGGTCAGTTTCACAGGGAGATCATAATGGGTGAGTTTTACAGGGAGATCATAACGGGTCAGTTTACCAGTGAGATCATAATGGGTCAGTTTTACAGGGAGATCATAATGGGTCAGTTTTACAGGGGGATTATAACGGGTCAGTTTTTTTCATAATGGGTCAGTTTTACAGGGAGATCATAATTGGTCAGTTCACCAGGAAGATCATAATAGGTCAGTTTTACAGGGGGATTATAACGGGTCAGTTCACCAGGGAGATCATAACGGGTCAGTTTCACAGGGAGATCATAATGGGTGAGTTTTACAGGGGGATCATAATGGGTGAGTTTTAAAGGGAGATCAAAATGGGTCAGTTCACCAGTGAGATCATAATGGGTGAGTTTCACAGGGAGATCATAATGGGTCAGTTTTACAGGGAGATCATAATTGGTCAGTTCACCAGGAAGATCATAATAGGTCAGTTTTACAGGGGGATTATAACGGGTCAGTTCACCAGGAAGATCATAATAGGTCAGTTTTACAGGGGGATTATAATGGGTGAGTTTTAAAGGGAGATCAAAATGGGTCAGTTCACCAGGAAGATCATAATGGGTCAGTTTTACAGGGGGATCATAATGGGTCAGTTTTACAGGGAGATCATAACGGGTGAGTTTCACAGGGAGATCATAATGGGTGAGTTTTACAGGGAGATCATAATTGGTCAGTTCACCTGGAAGATCATAATAGGTCAGTTTTACAGGGAGATTATAACGGGTCAGTTTACCAGTGAGATCATAACGGGTCAGTTTTACAGGGGGATCATAATGGGTGAGTTTTACAGGGAGATCATAATGGGTGAGTTTTACAGGGAGATCATAATGGGTCAGTTTTACAGGGAGATCATAATGGGTCAGTTTTACAGGGAGATCATAACGGGTCAGTTTCACAGGGAGATCATAACGGGTCAGTTTTACAGGGAGATCATAACGGGTCAGTTTCACAGGGAGATCATAATGGGTGAGTTTTACAGGGAGGTCATAACGGGTCAGTTTTACAGGGAGATCATAACGGGTCAGTTTTACAGGGAGATCACAACGGGTCAGTTTTACAGGGAGATCATAACGGGTCAGTTTTACAGGGAGATCATAATGGGTGAGTTTTACAGGGGGATCATAATGGGTCAGTTTTACAGGGAGATCATAATGGGTCAGTTTTACAGGGGGATCATAATGGGTGAGTTTTACAGGGAGATCATAATGGGTGAGTTTTACAGGGAGATCATAATGGGTCAGTTTTACAGGGAGATCATAATGGGTCAGTTTTACACGGAGATCATAATGGGTCAGTTTTACAGGGAGATCATAATGGGTCAGTTTTACAGGGAGATCATAACGGGTCAGTTTCACAGGGAGATCATAATGGGTGAGTTTTACAGGGAGATCATAATTGGTCAGTTTTACAGGGAGATCATAATTGGTCAGTTCACCAGGAAGATCATAATTGGTCAGTTTTACAGGGAGATCATAATGGGTCAGTTTACCAGTGAGATCATAACGGGTGAGTTTTACAGGGAGATCATAATGGGTGAGTTTTACAGGGAGATCATAATGGGTCAGTTTTACAGGGAGATCATAATGGGTCAGTTTTACACGGAGATCATGACGGATCAGTTTTACAGGGAGATCAACAGTTTCTATTGATTGGCTGTGACCGTGAATGTCAGTCAGCAGGGCAGCGGCTGAGGTTGTAGCTTCACAATTACCAGCCACGTGTGACTGTTTTGTGAATCTCTGTGCGTTCTGTGAGGTAAGTCTAGTCCACGGCCGGGACTGCCCACGTGAAAACATGTCCGGGGTGGCGTTGGAGGGGGTGTGTGTGTGAGTGGGGTTGGGATTTGGGGAGTTGGGGGTATTTGGAGAGGACCAGTACAAAGACGGAGGAGACCCTCACCGTCCCGCTCCATAATGATCCCCCCTTCCTCCCCCCCCCCAATCTCCCCCCACCCCTAAAGATCAAAACAGCTTCTCGACCGACTTCAGTTGTCATTCAAACACTGCTGTCATGCTGAGCACGTGTTCGTTTTATTCTTTTCTTCCCCGTTTCTGTTTTTGTCTGGGGGTTGGTTTGTTCGTTGTAGGGTCTGCTTTCAGATTCTGCACCGGCAAGTCGTTTGTGTGTGTGTGTGTGTGTGTGTGTGTGTGTGTGTGTGTGTGTGTGTGTGTGTGTTTGTTTGTTTTATTTTTTAATAACAACTCAGGAAGCGTTAATTCTATTACATTGACGAAGGCCTCCTAGTATGTCTGACGTCTATAAGATGGACATTTTCTTGCCGTACTTAGTCTTCAGCGTTTGTGATGGTATGTCAGTGTTTTTCAATGACTTAGTGTATTTGTGTAAGTGTGTGTGGTGTCATTTATATACATGCATTTACATACCACATAAAGCAAACAGTCGATGAGTGAGTCGTGTTGTTTTTTTGTACTTTGTCGTCCTCCGGATATCACGAGAAACCGAGGTCCGTGTGCATCATTGATACATCTAGCGTACGTGAAAAGAACCTTTGACGACAAGAGAGCTGTCCCTGACAAAATTCTACTTGAAAGTCCGTACGAACATAGATAAAAAAAAAAAAGCATGTGCAAGAGAGAGAAAAAAAAAGGATGGCACCGGATGCAGCGATGCACTCTTCCTTTGAAGAGAGCGCCAGTTCCTCTTTGTTAAATGAGCTGTGGCTGAAGAACAACACAATACAATTCAATTCAATACAATGCAAATACAATACAATACAGTACAGTTCGGTTCAGCAGAAACAATTCAGTTTGGTAAAGTACAATACAGTACAGTTCAGTACAATAAAATACGATTCAGTGCAGTACAGTACAAAACAATACAATACGATTATGTACAATGCAGAACGGAACAGTAAGTTCGGTACAACAATACAATACAGCAATACAACACAATGAAATACAATAGAATACCTGCCGGACGTGGTATGGGAATCCTTCGCGGGACGGTCTCCTTGACAAGAAATATTCGTTCGTCAGTTTGGGGCTTAGTGCTCCTTCAGAGCGTTTCTGTCTACATAGATTTTTTTTTTTTAAATCAGTTTTTATTTTACAGATTTGCATCTGACAAAGATAAGCTGAAAACACATGCAGGTAAGCAAACAGGCGGGCAGTCAGGCAGGCACGTACACGCACGCACGCACGCACGCACGCGCGCGCACACACACACACACACACACACACACCGCCGACCTCCCACATACACACACACATACACATACACGCACGCATTCTCTCTCATTCATTCCTCTTCGTGTCTCATATCACTTATAATGAAAAGACTTCGTTCAAACCGAGGAGCGAACGCTTTAGGTGTACGTGTTCGTGTCCTGCACAGCACACTCATGTTTCATGCTGTTGAAGACCACAACTACCCTAGCAGGTCTTTTCTGCTGGGTGGGCTGCTGTCTGTGCAGCTGGCTCACCCTTCAGATTCCCGCTGAAGTCCTGGACTGGGTTGCGTGAGAGAGCTAAGCACGCTGATATTTGCTCATTCGAAGAAAATTTCCGAAGTCCACGCAAAAAAAAAAAAAAAAAAAAAAAAAAAAAAGAAAGAAAGAAAAAAAAGAAGTAATAATGGACATTTATACCGCGCATTTCTCCAGAAATACTGCTCAAAGCGCTTTACATTTCGTTCCTCACTCCCCGCATCCCCATTAATACTCCCCCCCCCCCCCCCTCCCCCCCCCCCCCACACTCACACACACGGAAGCACGTGCCAGAAAAAAACCCACTCACGGAACTGAACATTGGAAACCACCCATGACACCCTCCAGAAAACGCATCCCTGCAACACACACTCAGACACACGAACGCACGGACACTCGCACACATAGGGCAACCAGCCTCTCCCAAAACAAAAACATGCACCCCAAAAACAGATCACACCAAGATTAACAAAGAAAAATATTACATACCCTTAAGACAATCCTTGAAACTTCGTAAACCTTGAGCCACTGAAATCTTGAGCATCGCTGACATTTACGTACGGTACAGAAGTTTTCAAAGTCTACGCAAATGACATACCCTTAAGACAATCCTTGACACTTAGTAAACCTCGAGCCACTGAAATCTTGAGCATCGCTGACATTTGCTTACGTACAGAAGTGTCCAAAGTCTACCCTTGACAATCATTGACACTTAGTAAACTTTGAGCCACTGAAATGTGTAGCATCGCTGAAATTTGCTTACGTACAGAAGTGTCCAAAGTCTACCCTTGACAATCATTGACACTTCGTAAACTTTGAGCCACTGAAATGTGTAGCATCGCTGAAATTTGCTCACATAAAGAATTTTTTCCAAAGTCTACACAAATTACATACCCTAAAGACAATGCTTAGCACTTAGTAAACTTGGTGCTGCTGAAATTGCTTGTCAAAGCAGCGCAGCCTGAGTGGCATGTTGTGCACTGAGTTCACAGGACTGATTGAATAAACAAACGGTGATGATGTCGATAGCCGGTCTCCCGGAACTAGCATGGCACGATCGATACCACAACACGACAACATTATAATGTCACAAGCATTTGCACTGTGGTAGCGGAGATTTGTCACGATCTTAAAAAGCCACGATGAAAAAAACAAAAAAGCAAACAACAACAATAACCAAACCCAAAAAAGGAAAACAAAACAACCAAAAAAAAAAAAAAAAAAGGTAAAAAGACACCACCAGCTGAAGAATGGGCGTACCAGGTGGGGGGGGGGGGGGGGGGGGGGGGGAGCTAGTGAAGACAACACAAGCTAGACAGCAGTGGAGATGTCTTCTTGTTGGAGGCCTTATGTGCCACGGATCATGAAGAGGATTTTATGAGGAAGTCTTAATGCTTGACTACAAAAATAGCTAGCAAAGCAACGAACGAACAAGCGCACAGCCACACACACACACACACACACACACACGCACACTCCTCGTCCGAATTTTTCTTTCGTTACTTATTTTATACACGCGTCATGGTGAAACATACCCGCCCCTAGCTCTATAACCCCCTATCCCCCACCCCCACCCAACCCCCCACACCCAAAATAAGCGTGTAAATGAGTTGGGGAGTGAATTACCCAACTCCTGGTGGACGATGGAAACATTTCGTATTCCAAGCAGCAGTAATGCAGTGAAGGTCATCATCCATATTTCATTCTCCTGAGAGCAGCAAGACCGCAGTGGGATTGCCTTTGAAGCTGACCCCGCAGCGGTGTAATATAATGGCAGTGGGTGGTACTGGATGCTCTATGGATCGGGGATGGCTTTTTGATACCTTGTGCAGCAGCAGCAGCAGCAGCAGCAGCAGTAGTAGTAGTAGTAGTAATAGTAGTAGTTGTTGTCGTCTTCGATTTTGTTCATCCTTCTACTCTAAGTGATATTCGATAAGGAAAACAGGGAGGTGGGGTGGTGGGGAAGCGGAGGGAGGGAGGGGGGCGAGGGCGTGTTTTTGTGTGTGCTTGAAAGAGAGTGAGCGAGAAAGAGAGAGAGACAGAGAGAGGGAGGGAGGGGGAGGAGGGAGACAGACAGAGACATACAAAAGCACGCACATAGAGTGAGGGGTGTCGGAGAGGGGATACGGGGAGAGACAGAGATAGAGACAGAGAGAGAGGGAGGAGGGAGACAGACAGAGACATACAAAAGCACGCACATAGAGGGAGGGGTGTCGGAGAGGGGATACGGGGAGAGACAGAGATAGAGACAGAGAGAGAGGGAGGAGGGAGACAGACAGAGACACACACAAGCACGCACATAGAGTGAGGGGTGTCGGAGAGGGGATACGGGGAGAGACAGAGACACAGAGAAAGAGAGAAAGAGAGAGGGAGGATGGAGACAGAGACACACACAAGCACGCACATAGAGTGAGGGGTGTCGGGGAGGGGGTACGGGGGGAGAGAGAGACAGAGAGAGAGAGGGACGAGGGAGACAGAGACACACACAAGCACGGACATAGAGTGAGGGGTGTCGGAGAGGGGGTATGGGGATATACAGACAGACAGACAGACAGACAGACTACTCAGGAACAAAAATCGATGCGGTCGATGTGGAGAATTGACGAGGGCAAAGAGGTGCGGAGAATGGCACTGATCGATCGGCTCACCTTCTTTGGTGCACGTGATGGTCCGACCACTTTGTGCTTGTCTTTGTCCCTGCCTCTCTGTCTCTCTGTCTCTGTCTGTCTGTCTCTCTTTCTTTATCTCCCCTCTCTCTGTCTCTCTTTGCCTAATTCTGTCGCCGTCTGTTTCTGTCTGTCGGTCTCTCGATGAACGGTAGGAAGGTAAAGATTACTGCTCGCATGTCGTACACAACTTTGGTATTCTTGTTTTCTTGCGCTAAAATATGTTTCCTTGTCACAGGACCCCCACCCCGCCCCCCAAAACAACAACAACAACAAAACAAAATAACAAACAAACAACGATAGCGACACGGTTACCTTGTTTTGTCCACGTCCCACCCTAAACTTTTTTTGTGTGTGGTAAGTACTGTGTTTTCTGAATTTCCACCCCCCCTCTCTCTCTCTCTCTCTCTCTCTCTCTCTCTCTCTCTCTCTCAGCACTGCCAGCTATGAAATTAGTCAATGCAGCCCCAGTCAGAAGAAGAAGGAGGAGGAGGAGGAGAAAAAGACAAGCAGAAACATGTTATGAAATTTTTATCATGCTAATGTGTAGTATGAAGGTACTTTCTAGAGAGAGAGAGAGAGAGAGAGAGAGAGAGAGAGAGAGAGACAGAGGAGAGAGTGAGAGAGAGAGAGTGGAAAGAAGAGAGGGAGGAGAGAGAGAGAGAGAGAGGGTGAGAGAGAGTGGAAAGAAGAGAGGGAGAGAGAGAGAGAGAGAGAGAGAGAGAGAGGGTGAGAGAGAGTGGAAAGAAGAGAGGGAGGAGAGAGAGAGAGAGGGAGAGAGAGAGAGGGTGAGAGAGACAGAGAGGAGAGAGGGTGAGAGAGAGTGGAAAGAAGAGAGGGAGGAGAGAGGGAGAGAGAGAGAGGGAGAGAGAGACAGAGAGGAGAGAGGGTGAGAGAGAGTGGAAAGAAGAGAGGGAGGAGAGACAGAGAGGAGAGAGGGTGAGAGAGAGTGGAAAGAAGAGAGGGAGGAGAGAGAGAGAGAGGGAGAGAGAGAGAGGGAGAGAGAGACAGAGAGGAGAGAGGGTGAGAGAGAGTGGAAAGAAGAGAGGGAGGAGAGAGAGAGAGAGGGAGAGAGAGAGAGGGAGAGAGAGACAGAGAGGAGAGAGGGTGAGAGAGAGTGGAAAGAAGAGAGGGAGGAGAGAGGGAGAGAGAGAGAGGGAGAGAGAGACAGAGAGGAGAGAGGGTGAGAGAGAGTGGAAAGAAGAGAGGGAGGAGAGAGAGAGAGAGAGAGGGTGAGAGAAAGTGGAAAGAAGAGAGAGAGAGAGAGAGAGAGAGAGAGAGAGAGAGACATAGAGAGTCTTGGCTCATTGACCAGCTGGGTGGGGTGGGGGGGGGATACAGAGCTTGGGGTTGTTACAGTGTCATTGTTCGAGTTATCTGAAAACAAGAAAACAAAACAGAAATGCACAACGTATCTATAAGGTTACAGAAAAGAAATACCAGCATATCATACAGCATATCATACAAAAACACCATCATCAGATCGACCATGCAAACATACAGAGAGAGAGACAGACAGACAGAGACAGAGAGAGAGACAGAGAGAGAGAGAGAGAGAGAGAGAGAGAGAGGCCATACCAGTCAACGTGATCGTTTCACTTGCAGTCAACAACAGATCGGGGACAGGAGCTACGGCTTGCACGGCAGGGTACAAACGGCGACTGTCTCAGCCCCTGACACGAGCAGTGCCAAGTCAAATGGGGGTCTTCAGAGTGGATGGAGACAGTATAATCACCCGCACAACGCTCGTGCCTATTTCTGGTATCCCGGAATCGGAAATCGAACTGTCCTCGTTTTTCCCAGAACACGGGGGGGGAAAAGTAATACGTCGGTTCTTTGTTGTTGTTGTTGTTGCAAATTTGTTTTTAAAAAAAAAAGTGCTATTCTTGGAGTCGCAGTCTTTTGTGATTTTTTTTGATGACCGATTGATGTTTGTTGTTAAATCGGGCGGCAACAAGACAGCGTAAGGACGGATATTTCCCTTTGAAAGGAGAATTCAGAAAAAAAATATCGGTAAATGGAGTATGTTCAACACGTAACTAGTGGGGAAAAAGACAGCTTTGATTCCAAATGACGTGGATTAAGTTGTGACAGATAGGATGCAATAATTTTTCTGGGACACTTTTCATACTTTCTGGATTTGTAGGTAGTGGTCTTTTGCAAAGAATACTTTTGGATGAAAACGATTAAACCTATTTTTACCATACGCAAATCCGCTTTGAAAGGAAAACTATTGTACTTATTATTTTTTTCACTTTGCCCGAATCCGGGTAAATGACCTGGTAAATGATTCCCTGCTTATGTGTTATTCATCAGAGAGAGGCAAATGGCTCTTTCAGAAACATCCTAGTGTTGTTCAAGGAGTTTCTTACAAACACACACAAAAAGAATCTCAGTAGGTCTTTATCAGCTGAGCTTTGTCTCTTTCTTTTCCTTGGTGGACTGTACTTCCATATACAGACAGAATCTATAACTTTGATATTCGAAGTTTTGTAAAGTTGTCTCGAAGTTTTCGAACTGCCTCAGTTTTGTTCGTGTCAAGTCTCTGTGTCGACGCCTCACTTCCTCAGGGGACATTAATCCGCCTGATGGCTTGTGGCAGTTTTTCTTTGCTGGTGCATTGCAGTTGACCCTCCCCTCCCCCCTGCCCCCACGCCTACTCCGTCAGCCCTAGCACATTCACCGTGTTTTCGAATGTGTGCATAGTTCAGTGATGGAAAATGCTTGGAACTGGTCGCACCATTTAATCAGAAGGTTTTTTTTTTTAACCCTGACGACAGATTTAAAAAAAAAAAAAAAAAAAAAAAAATCCAGTCGTTAATTTTTGATTTCGTTCTTTGATTATTATTAATGTATTTCTAATTATGTATTCTGCGTGGTTTGCAGTCTGATTCTTGTGCTTCACATTTCTCACACTTTCTCATTTGTTGTTATTGTATTCTTCCTAAGACAGGAATGAAAGTTGGGAATATAAAATAGGTGTTGAAAACTATGTGAATTGGTGCCGGTGTATTCAATACTGTCCCTGTTTTGTACTTATTCCTCACACACACACACACACACACACACACGCGCACTCACACACACACACATACACACAAACACTCACCTCCCCACCCCCACCCCACACACACATACAGACATGCGCTTGCGCGCCCTTACCCCTCTCCCCCCTCCCACACACACACACTGTGTATGTATAATGTTTTGTGTATCTGTGTGTATGTCTACGTGTGAGTTTGCATCAGCATCTACATGCTTTATAGTTCTTTTGGTTAATCTGACAACACAGAGGGCTGTTCTGTAGATCGTCGTCGTCGTCGTCGTTGTTGTTGTTGTTGTTGTTCTTCTTCTTCTTCTTCTTCTTCTTCTTCGTCGTCGTCGTCGTCGTCGTCGTCTCCCCTCCCTAACTCTGTGAAGAGTCATTGGGGCATCACAGAGAAGAACTGCTCACCATATTCCTCCAGGTGTGTCAGCTGTGTGTCAAAGACAGGGTCTCTGCACGGTACTCTAGACGGTATTTTGTTCCTTTTGCAAATCGGCGTGGGCTTCTGTTGTTGGATACATAGTGCGGTTATTCACACACACATAGTGCGGTTATTCACACATTTTTTTTTTCTCTCAAGGCCTGACTAAGCGCGTTGGGTTACGCTGCTGGTCAGGCATCTGCTTGGCAGATGTTGTGTAGCGTATATGGATTTGTCCGAACGCAGTGACGCCTCCTTGAGCTACTGATACTGATACTGATACTCACACACTCACAAAAAAAGACACGGACTCGTGGAACCCCTTCATCTGGATGACATTTCCTACCCCACAGAACGGACCTGGAGCCAGTTGCTGTGCTTGGTTCTGTCACAGTTACGCGTGACTAAATCTGGCCTAGTCGGCAGCCATGCAACAGTTGAAAATTTAGTTCCAAACTACGCACAGTTAGTAGCGAGTTTGGCCATGCTGGGCTCTTCCGAACGAGCAATGGAACAGGCTCTCAGCCTTGAGGAGTATTGCTTCACAACTGCTGGTGGATTTAGCGTGCACTATTTAGGTGGGTGGTACCAGGCCAGTGAACACAAGCTTCTCTCTTCTAAACCGAATCCCAGACAAAATCCCCGCGCCGAGTCTGCGTGTCCTGACTGCCCAGAACACCCAAACGGGTCCTCACCCAACAACCTACTTCCTGCTTCCTTGTTCATGCCAGTCGCTAACTTGATAACGAATTCTGTGAGCGCCCTGATGGAATTAGACCAGGGGTGATTTTCCCCCGTTATTATGTAAGCCAAGTTGCGGAAGACTTTCCGATTGACAGGTACTAGTCTGGGGTCTCGGGAGGGGGGATAACTCGATTCAGGTCGCGTCGCCGACACCACCTCTACAAGGCCTCAGCTGGTGTTCTGTGGGCATTAGAATTAACGAGGATGACGCTGGAAGGTCCACGGCTGTGGCTGTATTAAGAGAACGTTGACCTGGTAATGCCTTTCGTTTTTCTTTATGTTCAGCCTGAAGAGTCGCGCGTGCAGGAGCACACAGACAGACACACAAACACACACACGAAAATTCTTTGTCTGTCTGTCTCTCTTTGTGTCTGTCCCTATGCCTCTTTCTTTCACACACGCACGTGGGCAGATAACATTATTTTCCTATCAGTTTTTTTTTACTCCACACAGCCACTTCTAAGTGAATGGCCAACAAACCGAGTCTCCACGTGACCACAGTGCACAGACTGACCCAGTTCCTGTGGTTACACGGACGTCAGCGGGACAGTGCTGTCAGTGAAGATCAGTGATGGGATCACACAGTTGGGGATGTTCGTATTATGCAAACTGCGTAACGGAGAATTCCAGTGGACGAGTTACAGCATGGGTGTTTCTCTGTGGGAAGGATGATTCCATTTCGTTTCATCTGCACCACGTCTGTTCCCCCAAACTGACATGTTAACAGTCTGGGTCTGTGGAGAGGTTGATTAAATTTTGTTTCGTCTGCATCACATCTGGACATGTGCAGGGCTTTATCAGTTAACTACGACCATTGAAATTAACCTCAGTTACTGCGAAAGACTCTTTCTGTGCTACTGTATAAAAAAGCGAGAACAAAAATCTTGGTACTACCTTTCTTTCCTCCCATGATTATAAATTTTGAGAGAGAGACTGATTTAAAAAAAGCATTTTTTTAAATATAGAATTCAGATAGCTGTGTTATGAACAGCATACTTCCTCCCGCCCTAAGCATTTAATAGAAAAATGCCTTTCTCCGTCTCAGCAGATTTGAGGTAAGTAGATAGTTAACGAAAACAATGTGTTAGAAATGGTTTAACAAGAAGAGTTGAGGCAGTTTTATACTGTCTGACTGTTGCTTGGAAACTCTTTCTTTTGGTGTAAAAGATTTCTTTGTCATCATTGTCATTGAAGAGTGTAAAACCAGTGTCATCCCAGGATTGTCAGCAGAAAAAAGAAACATTAAAAACAACTAAAAACAGTGCCCCCCCCCTCCCAAAGAAGAAAAAAACAAACAAAACAAAAACCTCCACCCCAAAACAAAAGCAAGCAAAAAACAAAACAAAAAACAGCAAACAAACAAAAAAACAAACAAACAAGCAAACAAAAAAACAAAAAAAACCAAAAACAAACCATACACAAAAAAACCCAACAACCCAAAACAAAACAAAACAGCAACAACAAAACCAAAACAAAACAAAAAGAAAAGAAACACAACAAACAGCAACAGAAAAATGAACAGTGGTAACAGTGTAAACAATACTCCATCTGAACATGCTGCATAATTGATATAAGAACGGAGTTTGGTTGGAACACAACCATTTCAGTATACCCACATTATCCATGGAGCCACTTGATCGCATGAGCACACACATTCGCATGTTGGTGGACACACACACACACAGACACACACACACAGACACACACACAGAGACACACAGACACACACACACCACATGCATTTAAGCGTTCTGTCGGCTTCCTTCCCAACACCTGCTCCCCTCACAGCCACTCCAAATTGAATGGCACAGGCCAACAAACCCATCCTCCACGTGACCACAGCGCACAGACTGACCCAGTTCCTGTGGTTACACAGAGTGGAGGGACGTCAGCGGGACAATGCTGTCAGTGAAGATCAGTGATGGGATCACACAGTTGGGGATGTTCGTATTATGCAAACTGCGTAACGGAGAATTCCAGTGGACGAGTTACAGCATGGGTGTTTCTCTGTGGGAAGGATGATTCCATTTCGTTTCATCTGCACCACGTCTGTTCCCCCAAACTGACATGTTAACAGTCTGGGTCTGTGGAGAGGTTGATTAAATTTTGTTTCGTCTGCATCACATCTGGACATGTGCAGGGCCTTATCAGTTAACTACGACCATTGAAATTAACCTCAGTTACTGCAGAAGACTCTTTTCTGTGCTTCTGTATAAAAAAGCGAGAACAAAAATCTTGGTACTACCTTTCTTTCCTCCCATGATTATAAATTTTGAGAGAGAGACTGATTTAAAAAAAGCATTTTTTAAAATATAGAATTCAGATAGCTGTGTTATGAACAGCATACTTCCTCCCGCCCTAAGCATTTAATAGAAAAATGCCTTTCTCCGTGTCAGCAGATTTGAGGTAAGTAGATAGTTAACGAAAACAATGTGTTAGAAATGGTTTAACAAGAAGAGTTGAGGCAGTTTTATACTGTCTGACTGTTGCTTGGAAACTCTTTCTTTTGGTGTAAAAGATTTCTTTGTCATCATTGTCATTGAAGAGTGTAAAACCAGTGTCATCCCAGGATTGTCAGCAGAAAAAAGAAACATTAAAAACAACTAAAAACAGTGCCCCCCCACCTCCCAAAGAAGAAAAAAACAAACAAAACAAAAACCTCCACCCCAAAACAAAAGCAAGCAAAAAACAAAACAAAAAACAGCAAACAAACAAAAAACAAACAAACAAGCAAAAAACCATACACAAAAAAACCCAACAACCCAAAACAAAACAAAACAGCAACAACAAAACCAAAACAAAACAAAAAGAAAAGAAACACAACAAACAGCAACAGAAAAATGAACAGTGGTAACAGTGTAAACAATACTCCATCTGAACATGCTGCATAATTGATATAAGAACGGAGTTTGGTTGGAACACAACCATTTCAGTATACCCACATTATCCATGGAGCCACTTGATCGCATGAGCACATACATTTGCATGTTGGTGGACACACACACACACAGACACACACACACAGACACACACACAGAGACACACAGACACACACACACCACATGCATTTAAGCGTTCTGTCGGCTTCCTTCCCAACACCTGCTCCCCTCACAGCCACTCCAAACTGAATGGCACAGGCCAACAAACCCAGTCTGCACGTGACCACAGCGCACAGACTGACCCAGTTCCTGTGGTTACACAGAGTGGAGGGACGTCAGCGGAACAATGCTGTCAGTGAAGATGAGTGATGGGATCACACAGTTGGGGATGTTCGTATTATGCAAACTGCGTAACAGAGAATTCCATCGGACGAGTTACAGCATGGGTGTTTCTCTGTGGGAAGGATGATTCCATTTCGTTTCATCTGCACCACGTCTGTTCCCCCAAACTGACATGATAACAGTCTGGGTCTGTGGAGAGGTTGATTAAATTTTGTTTCGTCTGCATCACATCTAGACATGTGCAGGGCCTTATCAGTTAACTACGACCATTGAAATTAACCTCAGTTACTGCAGAAGACTCTTTTCTGTGCTTCTGTATAAAAAAGCGAGAACAAAAATCTTGGTACTACCTTTCTTTCCTCCCATGATTATAAATTTTGAGAGAGACTGATTAAAAAAAAAAAATTTTTTTTGAATATAGAATTCAGATAGCTGTGTTATGAACAGCATACTTCCTCCCGCCCTAAGCATTTAATAGAAAAATGCCTTTCTCTGTCTCAGCAGATTTGGGGTAAGTAGATAGTTAACGAAAACAATGTGTTAGAAATGGTTTAACGAGAAGAGTTGAGGCTGTTTTATACTGTCTGACTGTTGCTTGGAAACTCTTTCTTTTGGTGTAAAAGATTTCTTTGTCATCATTGTCATTGCAGAGTGTAAAAACCAGTGTCATCCCAGGATTGTCAGCAGAAAAAAGAAACATTAAAAACAACAACTAGAAACAGTGCCCCCCAAAAAAGAAGGAAAAAACAAACAAAACAAAAACCTCCACCCCAAAACAAAAGCAAGCAAAAAACAACAACAAAAAACAAAAAACAAAACAAAAAAAACAACAAAAAAACCAAAAAACAACAAACAAACAAACAAAAAAACCAAAACGAAAAACAAACAAACAAACAACAACAACAAAAAAAAACAAACAACAACAACAAAAAGCAAACAAACAAATAAAAACAAACCAACCAACAACCCAAAACAAAACAACAACAAAACTAAAACAAAACAAAAAGAAAAGAAACAAAACAAACAGCAACAACAGAAAAATGAACAGTGGTAACAGTGTAAACAATACTCCATCTGAACATGCTGCATAATTGATATAAGAACGGAGTTTGGTTGGAACACAACCATTTCAATATACCCACATTATCCATGGAGCCACTTGATCGCATGAGCACACACATTCGCATGTTGGTGGACACACACACACACACACACACACACACACACACAGACACACACACACACCACATGCATTTAAGCGTTCTGTCGGCTTCCTTCCCAACACCTGCTCCCCTCACAGCCACTCCAAACTGAATGGCACAGGCCAACAAACCCAGTCTGCACGTGACCACAGCGCACAGACTGACCCAGTTCCTGTGGTTACACAGAGTGGAGGGACGTCAGCGGGACAATGCTGTCAGTGAAGATCAGTGATGGGATCACACAGTTGGGGATGTTCGTATTATGCAAACTGCGTAACGGAGAATTCCATCGGACGAGT
>NC_134881.1:23313595-23321095 GCF_041734735.1 Babylonia areolata
CCCGGGGATCCTGTGGTCGATAGGACCGGTGTAGCACCTGAAAAGGACTCGCAAGCAACGTTCTGACTCCACTGGAGTCTGCCTAGACACCCTCTTCCCCCTTTGGAGGTAACTCATGGTAGGCCTTTTCTTCTTTTTTTTTTTCCTCACGCGCGACACCGTATGCCCCAAATTAACTCAAGCCACCTTAAAACTCCTCATTTTTGGTGTCATGTAGTATACGTTGTCAGACTGATGCAAACCAGCCTGTCCGATTGCTCCACAGGCCTTGTTTGCCTCAGTTTGACGTGGCAAGTACATTCAACCAAACTGGGAGTAAATGGAAACTCCTTATTTCCCAGCTTGAGGGTGGGGTCATTTTGGGTGGCATCACAGCGGTCTGACCATCTGAAAATTCGGCGCAGTAGCCGAATGGTTAAAACGTTGGACTTTCAATCTGAGGGCCCCAGGTTCGAACATCGGTGACAGCGCCTGGTGGGTAAAGGGTGGAGATTTTTCCGATCTCCCAGGTCAACATATGTGCAGACCTGGTAGTGCCTGAACCTCCTTCTTGTGTATACGCACGCAAAAGATCAAATACGCACGTTAAAGATCCTGTAATCCATGTCAGCGTTCGGTGGGTTATGGAAACAAGAACATACTCAACATGCACACCCCCGAAAAAGGAGAATGGCTGCCTACATGGCGGGGTAAATGAACAAAACAGTCATATACGTAAAATTTTACATGTCTGTCTGAGTGTGTATGTGTGTATGTCTGAAATCTGAATGGCACAGGAAATGAATGATGAGCGCCCAGTGTCAGCCGTCGGTCGGCTCTGCCCAGGAAGGCAGCCTGTTGTGCGAATGACCCTGTGTTTGTAGAGCGCTTAGAACTTGGTCTCCGACCAAGGATAGGCGCTATATAAGTATCATATCAATCAAAATCGCTCATGGAGTAGGAGGAAGAAGAAGAGTTACAGCCTGAGGTGACTGGCTGTTCAGGTTGGTGCGTGAACCGTTCTGTCCCCGTTGCAATTTGAGCAGGCGTAGTGAAGAAGGCTGGGGCGAGGAGGAGGATGTTCAAGGTTTTCTGGAGCTTCTTCTGTCTCCTGCCTGATGGCTGCTGGTAAAGCAAGGGAGGGGCAAGGTACGTGGACAGCAAGAGTGGTCGGCATCTCTGTGTACAGGGAGGAGAATAATGTGGTCGTGAAGAAGGCCTTGTCAGGCAGCCAGTGAGGACACGTGCAGGCTTAGGGCTGACTGTAACGGGTTTTGACACGCTTGTACAATCACAACCAATCCCCTGATCCATTTACCTACCCGTTTCATTACCACCTGTGCCCCTTTCACTCTCTCCCATTCTCTCTCGCACGCACGCACATGTACACACGCACGCACACACACACACACACGCGCGCGCGCGCTTGCTTACGCGCGCAGATAGATGCAGACATGCAAGCATACATACATGATTATATGCTTACTTTCATTCATTCATGACGTTGGAGATGTGATTTTAGACAGACGGAAAGACATATGGTATGAATCTCGCACCACTCCCTTCCATCAGAAGTGGCATCTGCAATAACAAATACTTCAACAACAACAACAACAGCAGCACAACAACAACAACAACTACTGCTACTAACAACATTAACAACAACAACAATGGCAACAACAAGAATAATGATAATAATGATAATGATTTTGATACTATTACTACTACCACTACTAACTTACTGTAATATATCTATTTAAATGGCGCTGAATCTTATGTAGATACAAATCACAGCGCTTTCCCTCAGTTTGCCAAATAATCATCTTGAACAGCTGAGTATTGGGAGAAACTAAGTGCAGGCAGACATCCCCCACACACACCCCCGAAAAAAAAAGAAGCAAAAAAGCTTGTAATTACGGCAAATGGAGTCCATTGATTCTTCTTCGAGGAGAGCCAGAGCGTGTAAATCTACATTTGTCTGAACTGTGAAGTTGGAGAAGGTTGCAGAGTGAAATACTCAAACAGTAGTAGTGTGTATATCGATCGCTGCATCACGGATGACAAATATGCCAACCTCTCCACTCCTGTAGACCATTGCTTGATGGGAATGTCGTCTGGGAGTCCAGATCTGTGTGTGTCTTTTTTCCTGTTCCCCTTCCCGTTCTTCCACACACATGAAGTGCTCGTGCACACACCTCGAGGAGCTGTTCTTGGGGTGTTTCTGTTTGCCACGGCAGACATTCTTTTAGACTGGGAGGCGCTCTTGGGCACTACTGAGTGCTTGTCCTGGGGCATTTTTTTCACGTTGTGAAGTGCTTTCTGACACTGTTCAGTTCTGGCGTTGATGAGCTGGTTTTTTCTCTCTCGTGTTTCACGTGTAGGAGATCATAGGGTTGAAACGTGTTGCGTGTGTTGTCTTGTGTTCTGTGTTCCAGTCCTCATCCCAGACGGTCAGCACAATGAGCTCTTGTTTTTGTTTGAAAGTGTGTAAATCGTTGGATAGGCAGCAGATCCCTTTCCAGCTTTGCATGAACGTGAATGGATGCAGGAAGTGGTAAGTATGTCATATCTCAGTGCGCCACGTTTGTTTGACAATTATGTGTTTGCATTAGTGTCATTGCTTTCAGTGACACCCCCTCCCGTCCAACACACACACACACACACGTACACTCTCACACACATAACACACACACACACACACACACACACACACACACACACACACACACACACACACACACACACACACACTACATTCAAACATGCATATATACAGACACATGACATTTTGAACAGAATTCCCTACCTCTTCAGGGGTGATATGAACAATCGGCACATGGATCATCAAGGTAATGCCATTTCCCCACATCTTGCCAAGTATTTATATCCAACAGATGAGCGCTGAGCGCTAGCAGAGAACTATTCAGACATAGGTAAAAACTGGCGGAGAAAAAAAACAACACACTTGCAATTACAGCAAATGGGGTTCATTGATTCTCACCTTACAAAGCCCTGAGCATGCAAATCTACATTTACCTGTGACGAAGGTTACAGAGTGAAGTACAGAAAGTTGTAAGTAGAACATAACGATCGCTGCATTACAGACGACAAATATGCCAACCTCTCCACTCCCGTACATCATTGCTTGATGGGAATGTCTGGGAGTCCAGGGTTCAGGGTGTCTCCCTCCCCCCTTCCCGTTCTTGCACACACATGAAGTGCTGGTGCACACACCTCGAGGAGCTGTTCTTGGGGTGTTTCTGTTTGCCATGGCAGACATTCTTTTGGACTGGGAGGCGCTCTTGGGCACTACTGAGTGCTTGTCCTGGGGCAGTCTTTTTTTTCGCGCTGTGGAGTCTTTTTTTCACGTTGTGAAGTACTTTTCACACGTTTACTTTTTCACTTTTATGTGTTTTCTCACACAACCTGAAGTGTTGTTTCGCATTATGAACATGTTCTTCTGCATTATCCTGTGTTCTTCTGAACCTTGGAGAGCCCTTCCTGATATGTTCTTCTGCACCTTGAAGTGTTGTCCTACAACTGTAAATGCCTGTCTTGATGTAATCTTCTGCACTCTGAAGTTCTGTGCTCTCGTGCGCTGTTAGATGTACTGGTGAGTGGTTTTGCTTTCCACGCGACATGCTATCCTGCACTCTGTGAATTTTTTTCCCGTACCGTAAAATGATTTGAAGCAATCTGAAATGGTGTGCCTTGTGAAGTGTTCTTATACATCCTGAAGTGCTTTCCCACACCTGTGAAACGCTCTTATGTAGGTGGTGTATCTGGATTTGATTTTTCGCTTTGTGAAGTGATCTTACTGCACTTTCGAATGCTTGTCCTAACATGGTCTTTCGTTCTTCTTGTTCAAGAATTCTTCCTCTCTTTTCCTCATGTTTTGTGCTCACCCTGAAGCCCCTGTCGCAGCATAATACGGATATGCTGTTCTGATAAGGACATTGTTACACCACATCTTTCTTTTAGTAATCGTCATGAGGTATTCTCTCAACCTCAGAAGCTGTGCTACACTTCTCGAAGTGTTATAATGATGGATTCAGATGGACAATGGAATTGCTGATGTTGCTTTCTATCTGTTTCCAAACTCCTCGTACTGAAACCTTTTCCTGTCTGACAGTTCTGCATATACCAATTGTCACTTCTGGTTCCAGCCCATAAAATGGTTTAATCTGTCTCATCTCATTCAGATAACTCTACAAGTGCTCTTTCAAACCCTGAACAGTACTTTTTGACGTTTTTCGCACTCTGAAGTGACTCCTCTCCTATCTTTGAATGTTGTCCTGAAGTGCTTTTATGCATCCTGTGATGAACTTCCTCATCCTAAAGCGCTTCTTTTGCATCCCGAACTGTTGATCTGCAAGTTTTAAAAGGTGTTTTTCACATTTATCCCCTTGCATGGTATTTTTATTTTCTGAATTCTGAACTGTGCTGCGTCCTAATATGTTCTTCCACACTGTGAAATGTTTGGTTCGTCACATCACAGAAAGGTCTTTGACGCTCTTGGGTGATCTTTTTCATTCTGAAATGGAATTTCTCATCGTGAAGTGTTTTTATGTGGGGTTTTTTCACACACTGAAGTGCTCTCTCCCCCCCCCCCCCAGTTATCTTCTTGAAACGCTCTTCTGCAAGCTGATATGTCTTTCCGCGCACTGAAGTGTTTTTATGGACCCTAAAGTGCTCCACGAAGAACCTGACAATCTCGTTTGCGTCGGGAATGCTGGCCTGCATTGACTCATATCTGTAAACAAAGTGAGTCCAGAATTACCCGGTCTGGGTTGTCCGTGTGTGTAAGCAACATGAAATGGAAAGACTTGATACTTCCGCCAAAGAGGTAATGTGTCCGCTCCAGCCTCACGGCGAGAGGTGTGGACTGGTTTTCTTGACACTCCGGAAGTGTCAACTGTCGGGTCAAGGACTGATCGACTGTATTTTGTTCGGCAACTGAATGCAGGATTTCTTTGGGGGGGATGGGGTGGGAGGGAGCGGGGGGCGGGAAGGGTGGGGTGGGGGACATAGCAAAAAGCAGCAGCCGGGGCGAAATCTTGAAAAGTAACAGATTTCAATGAAACGTTGCAGAGTGACAGGCCACGTAGGAATAGATTAAAAGAAAAAAAAAACTGTCATGGTGATCATTATCAGGATCCTTATCAACGAAAACGTAACGTTTCCAACGAATTGTTTTAGTCATTGATCATTTAATCATTTCAGTATTTGGCGAATTGCCAAAGGTATGTCTTCTATGGAGAGCACTCTAGGCTAATCAAGTGCATATCTCAAACCCAAGAAACAGAAAACTTCATAACATATTTAAAGGATTGCATGTATTATCGTATCACACCGTGGAAATTAAGAGCAAGCAGTGCAGAGTCGAACCTAGCTTCCTACAACAGATCATGACTTCAACGCTTCGCCTCACAGCAGAGTGTGTGAAGCTTGGACGCTTGTTCTCAAAGGGACGCCAACGTGCTGTTTTCGTTTGTGTTTTTATTGTTTTTGTCTTTTTTGTTTGTTTTTTTGTTTTGTTTTGCCATCCCGTCGCGTGCTTACGGCTCTCGGCGAAATAAGACTTTGCACTCACGGAAGAGAGAGAGAAAAACAAAACTGTTCATTTCATTTCCTGGTGCCATACTCCAAGTTGATTCCTACCAGTGAAGTCATTATCAAGATCAAGAAGATCAAGTGTTTGCGCTCGCCTGCCCATGTGGCATCCAATGCACGAAGCTTTTCCACTCCACGTAATTTGATTGGTGTTCACTGTGAACATGACACTCGGTGGAGTTCACTGCCGAATGTCTGTGTGTGTCATTGTCCCTTCCTTCTGCAACCAATTCTTCTTCTTCTTCTTCTTCTTCTTCTTCACCATTAAAACTGTGAAGAGTCGTTGGGGTGCCGCACTTAAGAACCGTTCATCGGATTTTTACAGCTCAGTTGGCTGTGTATCAAAGCCTGGGTCTCTACAAATAGTTTTTAATTCTATTATGCAAAGTTTTCAGTCAATCGTTTTTCTTCTTCTTCTTCTTCTTTTTCTTTCTTTCTTTCTTTTTTTTTTTTTTTTTTTTAATTGTCTTCCTCTTCGTTTCCCACCCTCAGCAGTTCCATGGAGGACTGTGTTGCCATTGGTTACGTGGTCACACCAACGTAGTTTTTTCTCTTCTTGACTGATAACAGCAGGTCTTTGAATTAAATGGTCCTGTATGCTGTTTGATAGTTTTCGTGGTCTGGTGCACGTATTCACTGGTTATATCATGGTCTATTTCATACAGTGACACACTGATCACGCACCTGTACACACACACACACACACACACGCAAGTGCAGCACGCACTTGGCGCACTGAAAAAGAACCCATGGCAACGAGAGTGTTGTCCTCTGGCGAAATTACGTAAAATGAAATCCCCTTTCATAGGTACACAAATATGTAAGCATGCACTCAGGGCCTGACTAAGCGCGTTGGGTTATGCTGCTGGTCAGGCATCTGCTCAACAGATGTGGTGTAGCGTGTATGGATTTGTCCGAACGCAGTGACGCCTCCTTGAGAAAGTGAAACTGAAACTGAAACACACACACACACACACACACACACATACATACGTACACACACACTCACTCACTCACTCACACACACACACACACACACACACACACACACACACACACACACACACACACACACACACACACACACATACACAGTGTGAACGGGAATTAGCACTCATGACTCCATTAGTCTTCGTTTAGCACTCAACTTAAATGTCAGTCATTTTAAATGGACCGTTACTAATGCAGTTCAGACTAACCGTAAGAGACTTTTTGTTTGCTGATGTTTGTGCCCTCTACGCTGGATCTGAAGCTGACATGCAACTCAGCGTCGACAAGTTTGCCACTGCCAGCAGGAACTTCGGCCATACCGTCAGCACGAGGAAAACTGAAGTTCTCCATCAGCCAGCCCCAGGGAAACCCCACGTTGAGCCCAACATCACAGTCAACGGTCAGAGACTCAGTGCGGTGGAGCGGTTCACATACCTTGGCAGCACACTGTCACGAAATGCGACCATCGACGATGAAGTGAACGTCAGGATTGCAAGAGCAAGCGCAACCTTTGGTAGACTCAATGCAAATGTCTGGAACAGAAGAGGCATTGGTCTTAAGACCAAGCTAAAGGTCTACAGAGCAGTGGTTCTCCCCACACTACTGTACGTCTGCGAAACTTGGACAGTGTACTAACGACACGCCAAGAAGCTGAACCACTTCCACACAACATGCCTCAGGAAGCTACTGAACATCAAGTGGCAAGACAGGACCCCAGACACGGAGGTGCTTGCAAAAGCTACCCTTCCCAGCATCTTCACCATCCTGATGCAGTCCCAGCTTCGCTGGGCTGGACACGTGGCGCGCATGCCAGACCATCAGCTGCCCAAAAGGCTCTTATATGGCGAGCTGCAACAAGGGAAGAGATCACACGGAGGTCAGAAGAAGCGCTTCAGATACTCTGAAGGTCTCTCTGAA
>NC_134881.1:23326095-23348595 GCF_041734735.1 Babylonia areolata
TAGATAACTGTTCAATTTTGGTGCACATAACGTCGACTGACTGTGCCTGCTACATTTTTTTTCGGGTCTGAATATCAGGATGCATCATAAATCGTATTTAGAAAAAAAATGTTTATTGTAAATTTCAAAAATTGTTTTTTTTTGTAAAAAAAAAAGGCTAGGTAAGAACAGGGGAAAACCAATAGTTGGGTAACCCCCCGCTGACCTTTCGGTATGACATTTGATCCCCTCCGCTAGGTGGCGAAGCAGCTCGGGTCATTAGACCTCATTACCAGCAGTCCTGCACACCTGCTACCCTCGCCCTCCCCCCCTCCCATGTCCTCCCCTCCCTCCTATCCCCCCCGTACACCCCCCCCCCTCTCCTGTCTCTTCTCCGTATCTCCACCACGAACGACCACAGTGCCACGATCCTGTGCATTGTCTGGTCTGTCTGGTCCACCTTTCCCACGGTGTGGATTTCTCCATGCTCTGTGATGCACGAGGAGGAGGGAGTGGGGGGTGGGGGGTGGATAGGCGTTTGGAGGGAGGGCATGGAGGAGACGTGAGAAGAGTTGATGTTAGGAACGGGGACCGGTGGAGGGGAGGGAGGGGGTGGAGAGGAAGAGGAGGAGGTGGTGGGGAATGGGACATGCAGGGGTTAGGGAGAAAGAGAAACGTGACTTTGAAGCCTGCGGCCAGAAGGACTTTGTGGAACCACCGGTTCTAGGTGAGGAGGGGAAGAAGATGCATCAGTTGCACAGCACAGCACAACACTCTGACATGGATATCAACGCCTGTGTGGAGTTGCTGTGGAGCCAAGACAGTGTCATTCTCAGACTGGATACGGAGGAGGTAAGAGAAGATGGAATCAGCTGATATCAATCAGACGGTAGAGGTAATGTTACAGGGCAGTAAAACCGGCCGCCAGGTAATGTCTGACGTAAGAGATGACATTATGACGCAGGAGATGACATGATGACGTAAGAGATGACCCGAACAATCCAAATACGGTCAACAGAAGATGGGAGGAATTGTAAAGAGCAGCACAAGACGTTGCGCAATATCTGACAGCCTTTTATTTTATATCATTTTTTTTTTTAGGAAGGCGCCAGGTATTTAGGAAGGCGCCGGATGAGAGTCTGACAATTATCACCCGGCCAGGCTGTCGGGTGTCCTTTATAAAGGTTCCCTGCTCATTACTGAGGGACAGTGTTGCTGGCTGCTTCACGGTGGACACAGCGTGTTCAGTCTGCCTGTGTGAATTTGGTAAGCATCGTAGTGCGTGTTACAATGAATAGAATTATCGATGGTTGGCACTTATTTGTGCGAAGTGGAAATTACAATTATGGAGGGTGAACACGTGTGTGTGTATGTGTCTAACAAATAGCTCGAATGGTCGACTTTGGTTAGTTTGCGTGCGCTGTGTGCAGTTCGGCGATGATCTGGGAGGTTCTTTCAATGTTACAGGCGAGAATATTTTTGTACTGAACTGTTGGAAGAACTTTACTTGCCTTCGTGTGAATTTGCAAGCCTGAAGACAACACGCGCCCATTGAAGATCCCGTGATCCATGTCAAGGCTTCGTCGATGACAGGAACACGGAAAAATCCAGGATGATATCACCCTTCGGGACAGTGTTTGGCTGTTTTCTCTCTCTCTCTCTCTCTCTCTCTCTCTCTCTCTCTCTCTCTCTCTCTCCACACACCTTCTCTATCCCATCCCTAGAAAAAAAGAAGACAAAAAGTATCGTATAAGTCAATGAAAACCCGGGTCGTCTGTGGTTCTTATTTGCGCGATCGGTACCGTTTTCAGTTTCCCTTTCCAGTTTTAAGGAGCGTGCGAACTGATCCATATATTACATGATACACATCTGTTTAAAAAAAGAAGAAAGAAAAAAAGCGGAGATGAGTTACCTACTCTTAAATCCCAACGCGATGCATGGTCATGCATTGCTTTGAGAAGATGCTTCGCAACGAAAAAGAAGGTGTACTATTTCGGGTGAAAACACAGGAACAATGACTAAGTCATCTCTGCAGCAGGCGAACTGGTCGATTTGTGTTTCGACTACCAATGAACAGCACCGTAGAACAAACCCTTTTGCGTTCAGAGCAGCATCACCAGAAAACATATTATAAGTCCAAAGTCAAATTCTGTTAGTTATTCGGTTGCATGCACATAGCGCGTGTAAAAAGAACCCGCGCGCTCTCCCCGGTTAGAGCATGCAGAACGAATTTCACACAGGGAGATATGTTGTGACAAAAAGTAATACAATACAACACAATACAATACAACACAACACAAACAATACAAAACAACACAATACAAGTGGGAGAAGTCTGTTCTGAAGTGGACATGAACTTTTTCGTTGAATGAGGCGAATGACTGGGGTTGCCTGGACTGTTTGTCTCACGTTCTCGCTTTAGAGTAGTGTGGGTAAGACTTGGGGCTGTTTTCGTTAGAAGGTGTTTTAAGTGTGTTTTCGCTCTTGGTCCAGTTTTGTGTGTGTCTTATTTGTGTCCTTTTTTTTTCTTCGCCTTTGTATATCCTTTCTTCCTTTTCTTGTTATTGTCCATAATGATTCTTTCCTTCCTTCCTTCATTTCTTTATTGTTATTTTCCCATTCTTCCTTCTTTGTTTCTTTTGATATTTTTTCTCCATATTCCTTTCTTTCTTTTTAAATACTGTTTTCTTTACTTTTCGTTTTGATTGATATTGATTCTTTTTTTTCGTCATTCATTCTTTCCTTTCTGCCTTTCTTTCCTTTAAAGACGCGTTCCACAACAACAACAACAAAAACAACAACACAACTTGGTGTTTTGCGTGTGATGTGGCCTGAAAGAATGTTTCAGCTACGATGTTCCATGTTGGTGAACCTCTATCCGATGGTCATTTAATCCAGAACGCATGTCAAACGATGTTCCATGTTGGTGAACCTCTATCCGATGGTCATTTAACCCAGAACGCATGTCAAACGATGTGTTGGTTAACCTCTATCCGATGGTCATTTAACCCTGAACACATGTCAAACGATGTGTTGGTTAACCTCTATCCGAAGGTCATTTAACCCAGAACACATGTCAAACGATGTGTTGGTTAACCTCTATCCGATGGTCATTTAATCCAGAACGCATGTCAAACGATGTTCCATGTTGGTGAACCTCTATCCGATGGTCATTTAACCCAGAACGCGTGTCAAACGATGTTCCATGTTGGTGAACCTCTATCCGATGGTCATTTAACCCAGAACGCATGTCAAACGATGTGTTAGTTAACCTCTATCCGAAGGTCATTTAACCCAGAACACATGTCAAACGATGTGTTGGTGAACCTCTATCCGATGGTCATTTAACCCAGAACGCATGTCAAACGATGTTCCATGTTGGTGAACCTTTATCCGATGGTCATTTAACCCAGAACGCGTGTCAAACGATGTGTTGGTTAACCTCTATCCGATGGTCATTTAACCCAGAACGCGTGTCAAACGATGTTCCATGTTGGTGAACCTCTATCCGATGGTCATTTAACCCAGAACGTGTGTCAAACTACGTGTTGGTTAACCTCTATCCGATGGTCATTTAACCCAGAACGCATGTCAAACGATGTTCCATGTTGGTGAACCTCTGTCCGATGGTCATTTAACCCAGAACGCGTGTCAAACGATGTTCCATGTTGGTGAACCTCTGTCCGATGGTCATTTAACCCAGAACGCGTGTCAAACGATGTGTTGGTTAACCTCTATCCGATGGTCATTTAACCCAGAACGCGTGTCAAACAATGTATTGGTTAACCTCTATCCGATAGTTATTTAACCCAGAACGCGTGTCAAACGATGTGTTGGTTAACCTCTATCCGATAGTTATTTAACCCAGAACGCGTGTCAAACGATGTGTTGGTTAACCTCTATCCGATGGTCATTTAACCCAGAACGCGTGTCAAACGATGTGTTGGTTAACCTCTGTCCGATGGTCATTTAACCCAGAACGCGTGTCAAACGATGTTCCATGTTGGTGTACCTTTATCCGATGGTCATTTAACCCAGAACGCGTGTCAAACGATGTGTTGGTTAACCTCTATCCGATGGTCATTTAACCCAGAACGCGTGTCAAACGATGTCCCATGTTGGTGAACCTCTATCCGATGGTCATTTAACCCAGAACACGTGTCAAACGATGTGATATGTTGGTGAAACTCTATCCGATGGTCATTTAACCCAGAACACGTGTTGAGTAAAGTGCCTGACAGTGTTATGGTTCGTTATTCTTTACATGGTAACTTCACTGATTTTAACAGGGGTTCGTTCCTCAAAGATTTTTTTAATTTTTTTTTTTTTTTTTTTTTAATTAAAAAAAAAAAAGATGTGTTGTTGTTTTTCATTGCTCTTCCATAATAACGTATCTCTTAGATTTTTTTTTGAAACAATGGTTCATTTCTTTAAGTCCTGTTGTTGTTGTTGTTGTTGTTGTTCTTGGTGGTGGTGGTGGTGGTTTGGGAGGTGTTGTTGGTTTCCAAGTGTTACGTTTGGTGCATGATGTGGAAAGGATGAATACCGATAGTCTTGACGATGACGAAGATGATACGATGATAGTTGTGGTCTTGTGACGGTGTTAAGGATAAAAGAAACTATTTAAAAAGAAAAAAAAAGAAAAAAAAGAACAAGCAATTACGAGGATCTGTAAAGTACCAAACGTACCCCTACCCTCCAGTTCCTGTCCACACACACACACACACACACACACACACACAAACATACACACATATGTGGTTGTGGCAATACCTGTATCTGGAAGGGATGCCCTCTTAATCTGGCTCCGCGATTTTAGGGTCACTCGTGAGGTTGGGTTGGGAGTTAGTAGGTGGTGTTTTTGCAGAATGTTAAACCAGACCAGTGGCTTCTGAACACCACCGAAGTGACTCAGCAGCAGTGCAGGGTCTCCTCTGGTGTGTGGCCTCCTGGCTACCTTATTATCTATGGTTCCTTGCGGATTGTCGGCGCTTAGACTGCAGAAGACGAACTCGGCAGTTTATGGCTGTGTAAGGGGAGACTGGAAATGAGCGGGGTGGGGGTAATGTCACTGAAAACGGTGCAGATTATGGAGCAACAGCAACAAGAAGAAAGGGCTCTGGAGAGACTCAATTCAGCAATGTCTGGTGAAAGAAAGGAAGAAAAACAAGAAGATAAACTGAGAGACAAAGGAGGAAAGGGAAAAAAAAGACAGCTTTCTAAGAAACATGGGAGAAAATGATAATCAAATGAAAATTTTTTTTAAAGTTAAAAGAATGAGACAGAAGGAAAACAAGGACAGAATGTAAAATGAAGGAAAAGAAAGAAAGAAAGAAAGAAAGAAAGAAAGCGAGCAAGGAAGAATGAGAGAGAGAAAAAAAGGAAAAGAATAATCTCCTCTCTCTCCAAGCGTTCCCAACTTTCTGACATCACAACACTGACAAAAAAAACCCACCAGAGGCAACGATGGATAACAGTTCAAAAGCAACAGGGACTTGGCTTTAAAGGCGGACTTGGGGGCGGGGGTGGGGGGTAGGGGGGGGGGGTAACAAGAGAAAACGCACATCCTCCCCCTCCACCCCGCACCCCCCCCCCCCCCCATACTCGATGTCTTTTCTAAATGCCTTCCCAACCACACAACTCCTCCCGGCCCCTCTAACAACGGTAATTGTGAGCTGGGTTGTAAGCAAACACGTTCACTCAGACGAGGCGTACAAAACGCCGAACTGCTGGCTATACATCAACTTGCAAACGAAATGGCCCATTCAGGGATTGACTGTATTGATTGGCAATCATGAGCATGGAGGCGCATGCGCTGGGGGAAAGTGTGGAGGGAGGGAGAATGAGAGAGAGAGAGAGGGGGGGTGGATATGGGAGATGGAGGGAGGGAGAGGGTGAGAGAGAACACTGAACACTGAAAAAAGGGTGAGAGAGACAGAGAGACAGAGATAAACGGAAAAACGGGTCAGAAAGGAGTGTGTGTGTGTGTGTGTGTGTGTGTGTGTGTGTGTGTGTGTTCGCATGTTAGGGCAGAGAGAGATGTAGAGAGACACGAATTGATGAATGGGGCTTTTCGAAATAGAACACATCACTCGTCGTAGTATATCGTTCTGATGAATGGTGTAAACTGTTGACGCGTAATTCTTCTTTTACTTTTTTCTCCTCCCTCTCCTCTCTCTCTCTCTCTCTCTCTCTCTCTCTCTCTCTCTCTCTGTCATCCTCCTCCTTCATTATCTCAAAAAGGCATCGACAAACTTATCCAAATTCTGTGGATGATAGCCAGTGTTAAAAATATCAACTGGTTTACTTGTTGCTCGGATCAGGAAATCTTCCATTATTGAACTAATGATTTAAAAAAAAATTCCTTTATCCTTGATTTAGATTTCATGAATTTCTGACGATGGATACTTGTTTTCAGAAGTTATCAAATCGAATTAGACTATTATCCAAGACGAATAAAGCGATGTTCTTGTAGAAAACCCCGAGAAAATCGATAAAATCAGAGAACTGTTCGGCTCTGGCGGCCTTAGATGAGCTGTCAGTGGAGAACCCTCCCGTTTTAGGACGATACAAATTACAGAACAGGTCATGACAGAAGCTTCTCATCAGCAGTCGCCAATGCTAATAACTCTATTATGCAAGAGAAAGGGAGAATTTTTTCTGGGAAAACACACACACACACACACACACACACACACACACACACACGCGCGCGCGTGCACACAGACACACACACAGACACACACGCGCGTGCGCGCGCGCGCACACACACACACACACAGAGAAAAAAAATTAACGAGCAAATTAGCTGACTTGCTCTGGTATTACACCCTTCCGAAGTTCTGTCTTGTTACCGAAAGAAACGAAATAGCATTCTTATGGAAGCAGAGCACGGCAAAGAAAATGCCAGCAGTCAGAGGAGTTGGGAATCCCTCCTCCCACACCATCCTCTCCCCAACCCCCCCCCCCCAACTCCCCCCCACACCTTCCACAAAGCAAAAGAAGGAAGAGAAGAGAAGAGAAGAGAGAGAGAGAGAGAGAGAGAGAGAGAGAGAGAGCGAGCGAGCGATTGGGATTAGGACACTGGTGTTTGAAGGTGCAAGGGAAAAAAAAACAACAACAGAAGAGTGATTGACCGATTGAGCCAAAAGAGAACGATCATTTCTCTCGCGGGTGTTTGTGTGTCTGGCTGTGAGTGTTTCTGTCGGTGTGACTGTGTTTGGACTGCTTGGTCTCTAGCTCTTTTTCTTTGTCATTGTTTCTCTCTTTGATAATTTGAAATGAACATATAGAAGCAACAACAACACACATGCCCACGTTCGCGCCTACGCATACCGCACACGCATACGCTCACCATAACACGAACGTACGCGCGCGCGCACATACACACACACACACACACACACTCACACAGACAGACAGACAGACACGCACAGACAGACAGACAGACAGACACACACACGCATACACAGACAGACAGACAGACACACACACCCACGTACGTACGTAGAGGAAGAAAAGAGAGCATCTTGTAAACCTCGAACAGTTTAACAGTTCAAACTCTGTCGCTGTATCTCTCTCTTTTCTTCAGTCCATCTGTCTATCAGTCTGCCTGTCTGTCTATCCTCTCTCAGCCTGGCCCCCTCTCTATCTTTCTCTCCGTCCCTCCTCTCTTCTTCCTTTCTTTCCTTGTCTTTCTTTTCCCCACCCCCTCCTTCCCAGACCATGAAGGGGAAAAAAAACAACCCCAACCAAACCAAACCAGAACGAACAAAAACGCCGATTTCGCGCCCTCTTCTTCCAGTCCATGCTGCACTCTCGGAGTCATCAACAATGATGTCCAAACTTACAGCGGTCTTTTTCGCGCGCGTGCGCTGAGTGTGCGTGGGTGCGTGAGTACGAACGCGCTGCGTGTCGTTCCGTCTGTTTTATGTTGCGTGATCTTTCGCAGTGTGAGGGACAGCATTTAGCAAGACATTCACTCTCGTATGTCACCGCAAGGGAGAGAAAATGGATCGAAGAAATAACAAAGTTAGAATAGCAAGGTGTATATATAATACTTCAGGATGAGACGCATCGGAGGGAGTGGGGGGGGGGGGGGGGGGGTGTGGACGGTAATAATACAAGCAGCTGAAGACATCTCCCAAACAGCAGCTTTCAAACACATATATTGCAGGAAAGAAATAACTTGTGGACGGTAATAATACAAGCAGATTTTGCATCTCCCAAACAGCAGCTCACAAACAAACTCATATATTGAAAGAAAAAATAACTCGTGGGCGGTAATGATACAAGCAGCTTAATCCTCTCACAAAACAGCAGTTTACAAACTAACATATATTTTGAAGGGAAGAAATAACTCTCAGTGTGGACGATGGTAATACAAGCAGCTTCTTACAAACTCACACACATAAGAAAAATTGTATTGAAGGAAAATAAATTACTCGAGTGTGGACGGCGATAATAATACAAGCAGCATAAAATACCCCCCCAAAACAGCAGCTCACAAACTAACACGTGTATTGAAGGAAAGAAGTAAGTCGAGGGAGGGTGACGGACGGTATTGCTAACAAGTATCTTCTACTCCCATCCTCCCAACAGCAGCGAGCAAAATGGCAAGTATATTGAAGGAAAGAGCTAACGCGTAGGAGGAGTTTCGGTGGTGGACGGTATTGCTACAAGTAGTTTTCACCCCGCCCCCGCCCCCTCCAAACTGACACTTAATCGAAGGACAGAATTGACGCGATGGAGGTAGTGGAGAGTGGTGTGGCCGTGGAGGCGGACGGAGGAGAGAGGGTTGGATGGAGGGTAGCGAGTTGAGTGAGGGGGCAGACGGTGTTTCTGACAAAGTGGCTTCAGAACTCGGGAGTCTCTGGAGCTCAGGACGTGGACTGGAGGGCAGGTACAAAATGAAGTGGGTGTGATCTAGTCAGTCTGAAGACAGGGTGAGGGTGGACATCTTTTGATCTGGCTGTGAGTGTCTACATTCAACAGACAGAACTGTTGTGGGTTTTTTTTTCTCGTTGTATGTTTTGTTATGCATATGTGTGTTTAAAAAGTGTGTGTGTGTGTGTGTGTGTGTGTGTGTGTGTGTGTGTTTGCCTCCGCCCCTCCTCATCTCTGCACTCACCCACCCAGCCACCCTCACCCATTCGTCTTTCTGATTTTGTGTCCATCTCATCCCGACAGCCATGTCTGTCTGTTTATATCTTATTTCATTCTATCTATCTGTCTGTCTATCTATCTATCTATCTATCTGTCTGTCTGTCTGTCTGTCTATCTATCTATCCATCTGCTTGTCTGACTTTATCTAACTCTCTACCCACCCATCTCTGTATCTGCTTACCTACCTGTCTGTCTATCTCTCCATCCATCTATCAATTTAGTCATCACTTTACCAAACCACTTTCGCGGTTGACATGGCGTTAAGCCATGTATCAGCTACCCTCTTACCCAACTAATTACCTTCCTGTCTGCCTGCCTGTCATCAAGTCTGTCTGTCTGTCTGTCTGTCTGTCAGATTATCGATCTGTCTGTGTTTGTGTCAGGCCTTCCATCTGTCTGTCTACATATCTACTAACGCTAGAGTAGTGGTGGGGAATAAGTGAAGATAAACAGTGCGTGCCGTAAAAAAAAGAAAAAAAAGAAAGAAAGGAAAAAAAGGGGTTTGGGGGGTCTTATGGTTCCTGATTCGAATCCAACTGAAGAAAAGAATAAACTTATGTACTGCATTATCTGTTGCCTCGGAAAATCTCAACTGACCTTTGCATAGGACACGACAAGCAAAAGCTGAATAGCCGTCACTCAGAAGCTGTGTCCATCCTGGTTGAACCCTCTCTAGCTACCCAACTTCTATCCCAGCTGTCTGTTCAGCCAACGAAAGTGAAAGGCCAAGCCATGTTTCCCTGTTGGCATTTAGTACCCTTTCACTTAAACCCCCAGATTTCTCAGCTCGCTGGGTGGTTGAAAAGACCCCTGAGATGGGGGCTGGACAGGCTAAAGTGAAGTACTAGAACGGACACGCCACGAGAGACTGATGTGTTCGATTCTCCGACCGTTGTTTTGTAAACGGGTTTGAAAGGATGGCGAAGAACGATTTTAGTGATGGGTGCGTATGGATGAACATAGAGGCAGGAAAGCAGAGACATTTAAATCTCTGCTGGAGAGAGAGAGAGAGAGAGAGAGAGAGAGAGAGAGAACGAACGAACGAACGAACGAAATTTTTATTCAGATAAGGCCAGAACCCCTTACTGAAGGGGGATTCATTGATAAATGATAATGATAAAATGACATGACACAGTAAATCGACAATTCAGATCAACCAAAAATAGTTAACACAATATCAACCAAAAATAGCATAAATATTCAACAACATTCACGAGATAACTCTGAGAGAGAGAGAGAGAGAGAGAGAGTATTTATGAAGGTCACCAACCCATACACAAAAAGGGAATGTCACATCAGTGTGTGGGACAGGGGTGAGGAAAGGGTTGGGGCCAACTAAGTTGAACAGTGTTCATCATTCTTTCACCTTCTCAAAAGTTCATGTAAATCATGGCGGCTAGGAGAAAGTAATCAGTGCAATCAATGGAAGTTGATTTTGCATTCACGTGAAGAAAAGGGCATTTTCAAAAAAGAAAAAAAAAGAAAAAAAGACAAAAAAAGACAAAAAAAAAAAAGACACACACACACACACACACACACACACACAGATGACTTTCTGATTTTTGTTTTCCACTTCTTATATTCCAGCAAGAGTCGTAGTTATCATATATATCATTCTGCTTTCCAGTGCAGCAGCTTTCTCGATTACCCCCCCCCCCCTCCCCCCTTTTTTTTGTGAAAAAGCTGAAGCGCCGGTCTGTCTGCTGGCTGATCGGCTATCTGTGAGAGAATTATGATTGTTATTATTTTGGTTTTTTCCCCCCCGTTTTTCTTCTTTCTCTCTCAAGTTTTCTGCACAAAAGGAGCATCATTGCCTCAGCGCTGATTGCCAGGACGGACAACTGCGTGCTGGCTGGATGTCACGTGATACACATGACGTCAGCAAGGTGACCTTTGTGAAGAAAGACACACCAAATAAAATGATTGGGGGGGAAAAAAAGACGAATGAGTGAATGACGAAGTGAATAGATCAATAGATAAATAATGCATTGCAACTGAATGTGTAAGATGTATATACTAATGCGCTAACTTTGACACACACACACACGCACACGCGCGCGTGCGCGCGCACACACACACACACGCACGCACGCACGCTTCACACACACATTCACACACACACACACACATCACACACACACACGCACACACTCCCACACATTACACACACATATTACGCACACACACACACATTACACACACACACACACACACACACACGCACATCACACACACACACACATCACACCCACACACTTACACACACATCACACACACACACACACACACGTACACACACACACATGTGTAGAGAGAAGGGCCGGAAATGATATTGTTCGGCTCAGATTTTGACCTTGATCTGAAGAGTCACGTGTTTCGCAATTTGTCGAACTCCTCAAAGCACAATGACGTCAGAATATAGACGAAATACCACGCGAGTTTTATACTCAAATGGATTAGCAGTGGTGCATCGAGTCGTGGGTACGCATCGCAAATTTGGACAAAATATCTGGTAAGCTTGGGGAACGAAAAGCTCAACTGAAGGTCAGTCCGTGCAGCATTATTTGAATTAATTTTATTTGTTTCGATTCATTTTATTATTATTATTATTTTTATTATTATTATTTATTTGTTGTTGTGGAATGAATCGAACAGAATGCGCCCTGTGTGATTACTTGGCCATGTGGCATTTATATATTTATTACGTTAGGTTCTGCTGTTTAGCTGTCTCCTATATTTGATTTTTTTTTTTTTTTTTTTTTTTTTTTTTTTACGAAGCGATTACGCCGCTCTGCGCACTGGTCAACGGGTTTGTTTGTGAAGGAAATATCCTTGCTTGTTGTTTTGTTTATTGCTTTTTTTTTTCTTTTTCGTTTTTTTTTTTTTCGTTTGTCTGCACAATAATAGTCTGCGTGATGGAAAGAGCAGAAGTGCACCGGCAGGAAGTGACGTCATGCACATCGCGCCAAGAAGGTGGCTTTTGTTGGAAGGAAATGGCGGGGGTGGGAGAAAGGTCGGGGTTGGTGGGTGGGGTGTTTGGTGATGCCAGTAAATCTATCTCCTAGGGGTATTCGCTATATAAGTATCCATATGAATCAATCAGTCAATCTATACCCGAGAAAGCTAGAATGAATGAATAAATTCATCATCATTAATAGGAGTACAGACATGAAGACATACAGATCGGCAGGCCGAGAGGTAAAGAAACAAAGGAACGAATTGATAAATAAATAAATAAAAACTTCGGATACACCTGCATACATGCGAACTCACGCACAGATCGAAGTGCCATCGTGCGCGCTAACACACACGCACAGGACAGAGAGAGAGAGAGAGAGAGAGAGAGAGAGAGAGAGAGCACAAGACATTGTTTATTGTACATCGGCCTCAGGCCATTATACAAACACATTGGAAGGAGGGTGGTGGGTAGGGGGGTGGGGGGGTGGGGGGTGGGGGTGGGGGGCAGGGTCTGGTGCAGTCGGGGGTGGGGTCGGAGGGGTACAGTCTAGAGAAACGTATCAATAGCGAGAACATTGTTATAATATGAACTCGCGTGCTGGCAAATCTCAACAGAATCAAACAGACTGATAAAAAAAAAACAAACAAACAAACAAAAAAAACAGTCGAAGGGAATGTTTTGGTTTGATATCACTGATTGTCGTTCCGCCGGCAAAAATTCAAGGGTTGACAAACTTCTTTAGCGATCTCTCTCCGCCTTTCATGATAATGATAATAATAATAATGATAATAAACGTGTTTGTAATGTACATTTGACATTGCCTAGCATTTTAACATCATGTTTGCAGTGTCATTTTAATCTTACACATTCACCAATATCAACAAATGAAACATATAGAAGGTGTGAAATTAATGTAGAAAGCATCAGTTCAGAAATCACCATTGATCATCTGAAATCTTTTCTCGACACTATTATGAAATATATATTGAGACAGATTACGCCTGTGTGGGTCATAGTTTGCTTGGAGCAATATGGAAATGGGAACCTTCTTGGAATCTTTTAGACATTTTATTCTTAAATCGTAGAGACAGACAGACAGACAGACAGAGGGAGGGAGGGAGGGAGAGAGAGAGAGAGAGAGAGAGAGAGAGAGAGAGAGAGAGAGAGAGAGAACAAGTTTTACCGGAAAAGATATGTCTCCATCATTCACTCTTGACACGTAATGCTAGCTGTGCTGTACACACTCCTTCCACTCCCAAGCCATCACTTGATTCCTCCTCCGTCCACACACACACACACACACACACACACACACACACACACACACACACACACACACACACTCACACACACACACACACACACACACACACACACACGTTTCAAGTTTTGATTATCCTTTCGCTCCTATTGGAGTATGGATGATTACTGCAAAATAATCTTTTCATGCCCAGAACAAACATTTTCATATACACAACAATGTCACATAAAAGCTGAGAAAACACAAATGTCTTTTAACTCCAAAAGTGTAGCTGGGCAACATTTGCAAATCTAATCATCTTACTTACAGCTAAAGTGACTTTTTTGTGTGCCTCCTTTGATCATATTACAGAAATTAAAAACCGATTTTGGAGACAGATATTTTTTAGGAACATATCTATTTCGTAACTGATCATAATTGGGACATTCCATTATAAAATGAAACTCATCCCCAATCACAGACATGTTACAAACCTTACAAAGCCGTAACCCTCGTGGCATGCCTTTGTGTCTCCCTGTTTCTACACACACACACACACACACACTCCCCTCTCACCCGGCCATCGCCACCCCCAAACCACACCACTTCCTTCCATGTACTCCCTCCCCTTCCCCTTGATTTCCCTCCTCCTCCCCCCCCCTCCCCGACACCCATTTCCCCTTCACTGATTTCACCACGTGGTTGATGTTGACAGACTTCATCATGAAGAGCCGTGCCCTCTCCCCAACACAGCGAAATTATAACAGCTCCACTGAACTGAACCAGAAATTAAAACAACAAAAAAAGCAAAAAGAAAAATAAATCCTGGGAATGGAATGGAAAAGGGAGACACAGAAAGGGACATCTCCAGTGACGTGAGATGATGATATTAACTCCAGTCCGGCAAGGTTGTTGCAGTGACGTAAAAAGAAATTTACGCATTCTGGTAATGTCGTCATGGGGAAAACAGTCAAACCAAATCAAATCATAAGTTGCTTACAGGGTCAGGAGATCATGGAGGGCCGTTTCAGGGCTGGATATCCTTCAAACCAAATAAACCAGCAAAAAACCCAAAGTATTCAGAGAGAAAACAAACAATGTGAAAACTTCAGTTACAGTGCCATAAGAAGATACCAACTCCAGTCTTGATCAATCGGCGAAGAAATAAAGCAAACAACAACAATAAGATACCCCAAGTCAAACTGAAAGATACTCACTTTCTTTATGAACTGAAAAAACAGTGTCACAATAAGACACCCCAAATCAAACTGAAAGATATTCACTTTTTATATGAACTGGAAAAAAAAAAAGAGTCAGATGGAAGGATTATCGCTAAAAAAAATTGAGTCTTCCTGGGAGCCTGCTGTGAAGTGTTTGTTCTAGCTGTTATCATGCAGATCCCAGCAATCGATTGGCAGATGTTCAACAACTGAGAGGCTCGTTGCAAGGCACACACACAATGGAGATTACTCCCTGAAGGTGGAAAATGCGTTAAAAAATATGCACATTCCTCTTCTTTCCGTTACACGACCAACATCGACTTGCCGATGACTCTGTCGTGGTTCATGCATGCTGGGTATTTTCGTGTCTCCATTAGCCACCGAACACTGACGTAGGTTACGGGATCTTTAACGTGCGTATTTGATCTTCTGCGTGCGTATACACACGAAGGGGGTTCAGGCACTAGCAGGTCTGCACATATGTTGACCTGGGAGATCGGAAAACTCTCCACCCTTTACCCACCAGGCGCCGTTACCGTGGTTCGAACCCCGGACCCTCAGATTGAAAGGATGTAACCATCTTCGTTGCCTTAAATGCCGACGTGAACAGACGTGAGAACTTCAACAAATGAGAGGCTCGTTGCAAGGCACCCACTATGCAGGTTATTCCCTGAAGGTGGAAATGCGTTAGAAAAAGATGCCCGTTGGTAACCATCTTCGTTGCCTTAAAAATGCCGACGTGAACAGACGTGCAAGCGAAGGTGGTGGCGATATCATGTTCAAACCTTCATTTTGGGACTAGAACAAACTTAAAGTTTATGAAATTGATAAGGCATTTGATGATCATGATGTAGCTCGTATTTCGGCCAGCAATGATTTGAAGAACAGATAGTGACTCAGAGAAGAATCGAATGTTTTTTTTAGTTGAGACTGGTGAATCATTTTCAGAGCAAGAAGAACTAGTGGACTGGGCCAAGAGAGAGAGAGAGAGACGGAATCTTTCGACTTACACAACTCATCCCCAGCTTCTTTCCACTGTCTCCCGCTCCCCCCCCCCCGCCCCCCCGCCCCCTCTGCACCCCCCTCCCGGAAGAAAAAAGAAGAAAATTTTCCCATCAGACGAGTGTAAACCACATATATTGGTTGCAAGACTCGAGGTACGACAGGTTGAGTGGGGTTCTCGGATGACTCTCCCCTCCATGTCAGACGTTTTCAGAGAGAGAGAGATAGAATCTCATGTCGCTGTTGTGACGCGTGCTTGTCAAAAGACGTCAGGCAGACTGGCAGCACAGCCACACGCACGCACGCGCGCGCGCACACACACACAAATACACACAGACACACACACACGCATACGTACACACACACACACACACACACACACACACACACACACGTACACACGCATGCGCGCGCGCGCACACACACACACATGTACTCAAACGCTCGCGCGCACTCATACATGAGTGAGAGAGAGGGAGAGACAAAGGAAGGGGAATAGAGAGAGAGAGAGAGAGAGAGAGAGAGAGAGAGAGAGGGGGGGGGGTTAAGAGAAGGAAAGAGAGGGAGAAAGACAAATGGGGTTGAAGGAAACGAACAGACGAACAAAAGAGAAAGATAATGAAAAAAAACAAACAAACCAAAAAACGGGGTTGCGGTACGTGAGGGTGTGAAGGCGGGTGGGACTGGAAGGTAGGGAGTGGTGGGGAGGGAGGGATAGGGAGGGGCAGATGGCGAGATGGAAAATTACGATCGATTGATTCGATTGGGTCAAAGAGAGCATGTGTGTGTGTGTGTGTGTGTGTGTGTGTGTGTGTGTGTGTGTGTGTTTGTGTGTGTGTGTGTGTGTCTGTGTGTGTCTCTGTGTGTGTCTGTGTGTGTGTGAATGTGTGTGTGTGTGTGTGTGTGTGTGTGTGTGATGTGTGTGTGTGTGTGTGTGTGTGTGTGTGTGTGTGTGTGTGTGTGTGTGTGTGTGTGTGTTGGTGTTGGTGTGAATCTGTGTATGTTTAACTTTTTCTTTCTCTAGTTGTCTCGCTGTCTCTTTGTCTTTCTCTTACCCTCTCTGTTTGTCTGTCTGTCTGTCTCTCTTGTCTCTTTCTACGTTTTTTTTTTTTTTCATGTCTTGCTGCGTCGTGTTTCATCCCTGTGTTTATTATCTCTCAACCCATCTCCTCACCGTCTTTCCCTCTCCAAATCTTCCTGTCAATGATTCTGAATTTTAACAGAAAGATAAATCCTTGTCACCATCACCAACACACAAACTGATAACATACGAAAATAACTTCCGCCCCTGTGTGTGTGTGTGTGTGTGTGTGTGTGTGTGTGTGTGTGTGCGTGGGCAGAGGGGTGCAGGGAGGTGTGTGTGTGTGTGGGTGTGTGTGGGGGGGGGGGGCAGGGGAAAGTGTGTGTGTGTGTGTGCGTGTGTGTGTGTGTGTGTGTGTGTGTGGGGGGGGGGGGGTTAGGGGGGGGTGCTTGGGGATGCGTGGGGGGTGAGCGGCTGAGTGGGGTTCTCTCTCTCTCTCTCTCTCTCTCTCCCCCCCCCTCGCCCCCCCCCCCCACAAGCTGCAAATCGATCAGACCAAACGCCCTCTCTCTTCCGCCTTCCTCTCCCTCCCTCTCTTTTCTTTTTCAATTACGCCGAGGGCTCTTATCTCCATGGGGTCTGTCTGCCTGTCTGCCTGGCTGCCTGTGTGTCGTAGTGTCTGTCTGCCTGTCTGCCGTAGTGTCTGCCTGTGTCTGTCTGTCTGCCTGAGTGTGTATTTGTCCTGAGTATATCTCTCTCTCTCTCTCTCTCTCTTTGTCTTCCTGCCTGAGTGTATATTTGTCCTGAGTGTATAATTATATTTTTCTTTCTCTTTGTCTGCTTGCCTGAGTGTATATTTGTCCTGAGTGTATTTATGTTTTCTCTCTCTCTCTTTGTCTGCTTGCCTGAGTGTATATTTGTCCTGAGTGTATTTTTATGTTTTCTCTCTCTCTCTTTGTCTGCTTGCCTGAGTGTATATTTGCCCTGAGTGTATATGTTTCTCTCTCTCTATCACATAGAGTCTATGTCTGCTTGCCTGAGTGTATATTTGTCCTGAGTGTATATATTTTTTTTGTCTCTGTCTTCCTGCCTGAGTGTATATTTGTCCTGTATGTATATATTTCTCTCTCTCTTTGTCTGCTTGCCTGAGTGCATATTTGTCCTGTATATATGTATATATATATATATATATCCATCTCTTTGTCTCTCTGCCTTTTCAGTCTGTCTCGATCACTGATCTTTTTGTTTGCCCCTGAAAAGCTTTATTGTCGTGCATTGAATTGTTATTGTCACAATTGTTATTGTATGGACGACTTTCTTAAAGACTATTTGCAAGAAGCAGTGTACCTCATGCACTCTCTCCCTGGTGAGAGCAGCCCGATTTTCACGCGGAGAAACGTTTTGAGTGATATAATTCAAGTACAACGCAACCCAACCCAACCCAACCCAACCCAGTCCAACCCAACCCAACCCAACCCAACCCAATACTGTTACAATGTAATGCAATGCAATGTAATGCAATGCAATGCAATGCAGTGCAATGCAGTGCAGTACAATACAATACAATACAATACAATACAATACAACACCACAACAAAGAAAATAATCTGTGGCTGGCGAGATGGTCAAACTCACTGAAGGTAACCTGTGGACGCAGTCTTCATCATAGTCGTGAAGAAGAGGCTTCGATGTGTGTTGGTGTTGGAAGTGACTAATTAGCCGTAGACGGTGGCTTTGACTAATTGGTCTCAGAGACTGATTTGCTAATTAACTAATCAGCTAGTCTCAGACGTTGACTTTGACAAAATTGGCTAGTCATATACGGTTTTGCCGTTTGTGTGTGAGTATGTGTGTGTGTGTGTGTGTGTGTGTGTGTGTGTGTGTGTGTGTGGTTGGATGGGGTAGGTGTCTTTGGTGTATGTGTGTGTGTGTGGAGGGGGTTGGGGGGCGGTAGGTGTCTTTGTTGTGTGTGTGTGTGTGTGTGTGTGTGTGTGTGTGTGTGTGTGTGTGTGTGTGTGTGTGTTTCTGTACCTCTAGCAAGCGCTCAAGAGTTTCGTGGTCATGTCAGAAACGAAATTAAACAGACATTAAACACCAACAACAGTGATAACAGTGACAAGTACAAACTTTACTTCTTCGGGGACATACACTCCCCAACAGCTGTGCTGAACTTAAAGATAGTGTTCCAAAGCATCGTCGGCATTCTAAGAATTTAATTGGGCGTTAAAAAAGAGGGAAAAAAGACAAAGAAAAAAAAAAGAAAGGGCAATATGAGACCGGATTTTGTTTTGGCTTTACTGTAGCCCTGACATTTCGATCGTGTTCAGACGTAATAACTGGTGAAGATCATGAGAGGAAGGGAAAAAACAAGGAAAAAAACCAATTACCACCACCAACAAACAAACAGCCAAAACAACAACTGGCCTATTTTAGGTTCAATCTCATCAATTTCGAAGATTTTTGAACTCCGAGATATTTTAGTGTGATTTTATTATTATTATTTTTTGGTTTCATTTATGTTATTTTATTTCATTTCATTTTATTTTATGTTGTTTTTGTTCTTCGCCCCAGTTCTAACGAACGCTTCCACGCTGGACAGATTATCCGTTACGTCGCTGCGAACGTTTCGTCAGCTGTAAAAACCCTTTGATTAAACAAACGGATCCACTCCACTCCCAGGTTTGCCTCAAACCAAGCGAAGAAGACTAATCAGCGTGCTAAATTCGAGTTCGCTTGGTTGAGAAAGGTGTGCGTGACTCGCGATCGATGTGCAGACAGACGAACCAGGCGGACGCACAGACCGACACATAGACGTACACCGGACTTGGGGCGTGTTAAATAAAACAAAATGAAACAGAACAAATGAATAAACCGACCTTCCAACCTACAAACTATACACACAAAAAACCCCAAACAAAAATAGGTTAAAGAGTCGTAACAACTTACTTATAAACGAAGTAAGGTGTTACTACCACTTGTATGTATAGATCGAAAATGTAAGTAAGTACACAGGAGGCAACGTAAGATGGACGTGACCTGCTTCCAGTATATAGATGATTAATTATTTCTTGGATGTCTGGAATAAAATGCTATTCCTGTTGTTGCTGTGCATTTTTAATTGTCAAACAGAAAACCGTACTGCTGAACACGTCAAGACTGTGAAGCGATTTTTATACAAATATCTAAATGAGTCAAGACGTTGAAAATGGTTTGATTTTCTAGGATCACAGAACTTGGTGTGTTAAATAAAAGCGAGAGAGAGAGAGAGAGAGAGAGAGAGAGAGAGAACAAGAACAAGAAGAGAGTGTGTGTGTGTGTTTGCGTGCGTACGTGCGTGCGTGCGTGTGTGCGTGCGTGCGTGCGTGCGTGCGTGTGTGTGTGTGTGTGTGTGTGTGTGTGTGTGTGTGTACGCACCGACGTCTGTGTTTGTATTAAAAACCCGGAGACAAGCTCTAGGAGATCATGATAATCATAACAGCACAGCAAACTACAAGTAGCTCGTTTCGCGACATCCGCTGCCAACACAACAGACCTGCCACATGACCCTGTATGTATCGACCAGTGTCTCTCCATCCCTCCACCATCGTCAGCATTGTTCTTTCCGTGCCCTGGGGATAACTAGGCACAGGCAGGCAGAAACATGATAGTATTCATAGCAAGTAGGGCCTGCTGGTGCTATGTATAGGGATTACATCAGCAATATCATTTTTAGTCAGAGCTTACTAAGAACCCTGTCTGTGTATGTTGTGTTGCAGAAATTATAAACGGTTGGCAAGTGGACGTTCTCTCTCGCTCTCTCTCTCTCTCTATACTGTATCTGTCTCTCTGTCTGTTTGTCTGTGTCTCTTGTCTTTTTGTCTCTTTCCAAACAACACGCAAATTCTTGACAGAGATAGAGATGCAGACACGGAGACGGGTGTTTTATTCAGTTCAATTGGTATGTATATATGTATGTATATTTGTAGTCTGAGGCGATAATATATGTGGTAAATGACATAAAAGTAAGCTGACTAAAATGTGCGCTCCAGTAACCATTTACAGTCTGTGTTTCTGCTTCAGGGGAAAGGGAGAGAGAGAGAGAGAGAGAGAGAGAGAGAGAGAGAGAGAGAGAGAGAGATCTAGGGAAAGAGACATGGCTGAGAGAGAGAGAGAGAGAGAGAGAGAGAGAGAGAGAGGGTGGGGGGTGGGTGGGTGGGTGGAGGAAGATCTAGAGAAAGAGACATGGCTGAGAGTGAGAGGGAGAGAGAGAGAGAGAGAGAGAGAGAGAGAGAGAGAGAGAGAGAGTCATAAACTTTATTACTCAAGGATAAAGATTTTAGGCATTGCCTAGTCTTCCAACCTGTCCTTGTGACAACAAAAACATTAACGATAAGACAAAACAATAATAACAGAGAGTGAGAGAGAGGGAGGGAGGGAGGGAGAGAGAGAGAGAGAGAGAGAGAGAGAGAGAGAGAGAGAGAGAGCATATCATTTCTTAAACAGGGTTAAAAAAAAAAAGAAAAAGAAAAAAGAAGAACACCAAAAACAACTTGAAATATTGGAGTGTTGGCCTACCCTTTAATCCTTGCCAATCCTTTGCAGCAGTCACCATGCCTGCTGTTCCCCAGGACGCGGAAACCCAGAACCCAGAAACCCAGAAACCCGGAAACCCAGCCCGCAGTGGTGGTTATTTCATTAATCAAGCTGTCCCCTTGATTCACAACTCTGGGGACCTTTTTTCACGGGGCAGTGGCGTCAGCGTGTCTGGTTCCTGGTGAAACAGGCCGGTTATATCAGGGACGGGGGACAATGGAAGGTGGGGGTGAGGGCGGCACATCATAGCTTGTCTCAACACCTTCAGCTCGGAAGTCCGCGAGGTTTACGGATCTGTCCGATGTCATTCGCAAAATAGGGATGGGGTGTGTGTGTGTGTGCGTGTGTGTGCGTGCGTGTGTGTGTGTGTGTGTGTGTGTGTGTGTGTGTGTGTGTGTGCGCGCGTGTGTGTTTGTGTGTGTCTGTGTTTGCGTGTGCGTGCGTGTGTATGTGTGTGTGTGTGCGTGTGCGTGTGCGTGTGTATATGTGTACCCAACGTATGTATGTATGTAAGAAACGTGTACGGAGAAAAATAAAGATATGCCGATTGTTTCTCGATAAGGTGTTAAATCCAAAGACTAAGGAAAGAAGAATAACTGCGAAGCTGAATCGACCCACTCGGGTGCGGATGATTAATTTGATGTATGTGGAAACGAGCTACACAAAAGAAACTTCGAGAGGGTGACATTTATTTCAGGTGCACACAAAGTAGTGTGTCAATGGATTGCTCAGTATAAGTTTACCACAGACATGATTACGGAGGCTGTGTTGGAGAGAGGGGGCGGTGGGACAGACAGACAGACACACACACACACACTCACACACACACACGCGGAACAAAACACGTAAATAACCAGGCACCTCCTTTTTTTTTCTCCTCCTCCTCCGCCTCCTCCCTTCTGTCTGTCTTTCTTCTCCCCCACCCCCTAAAAAAAAGAGTACACCCCTCCCCTGGCCCTGCCCTCCCCCTCCACCCCCTCAAAATACTCCCTCCCATCCTCCTCCCATTATTAAAAAAAAAATTAGTTATTTATTGCCCAAAATACGGTGGCAAACGATGAGGAGAGGAAAGCAGAAATGTGTTTCTTTTGCATCAACCTGTTTGACATCCGCTCCACCCCTCCGCCCCTCCCCCCCCCCACCCCCTGTCCTGTCCCCCAGTTGATTGCTGCCTCCAGAAATGGAAGTCGTGTCGGCCTGGGGCACACACATCGATCCCTCTTGCTCTGGGGTTGTGCCGGGCTCTGGTTTTGGCTCTGTGTGTGTGTGTGTGTGTGTGTGTGTGTGTGTGTGTGTGTGTGTGTGTGTGTGTGTGTGTGTGTGTGTGTGTGTGTGTGTGTGT
>NC_134881.1:23358595-23366095 GCF_041734735.1 Babylonia areolata
TAGTCACTATATCTCACTATCTGACTGGATGGTTGAATGAAAAGTGACGACTGTGTGACGTAATGACTAGTCACTATATCTCACTATCTGACTGGATGGTTGAATGAAAATTGAGACTGTGTGACGTAATGACTAGTCACTATATCTCACTATCTGACTGGGTGGTTGAATGAAAAGTGACGACTGTGTGACGTAATGACTAGTCACTATATCTCACTATCTGACTGGATGGTCGAATGAAAAGTGACGACTGTGTGACGTAATGACTAGTCACTATATCTCACTATCTGACTGGATGGTTCGAATAAAAATTGATGACTGTGTGACGTAATGACTAGTCACTATATCTCACTATCTGACTGGGTGGTCGAATGAAAATTGATGACTGTGTGACGTAATGACTAGTCACTATATCTCACTATCTGACTGGATGATTGAACTAAAATTAATTACTTGGTGACGTAATGACTAGTCACTATATCTCACTATCTGACTGGATGATTGAACTAAAATTAATTACTTGGTGACTCACTTGTCACTATATCTAACTTTCTGACTAAGTGACTAATCGAATAACTAAGTGCAAAACTGAACTATCGTAAAAAAACACACAAAAAAAACACAAAAACACACACACACACAAACAACAAACAAAAAAATAAAAACAAAAACAAAAAAACTTGCTGAATACGGCTGTTAATGAAATAAATTTGTACTCGTAAAAACAAAGATAAATGAAAAAGTGAAAACATAGGATATTGGAGGCTCCACACACAAAACAGGAAAAAAAAGCCCACAACTAAAAATAAAATAGATTTTGTGCAATCAACAACCATCTACATGAAGATCTAGTCACCAGCCCCATCCATATGTAATATGCAGCTTCTGTTCAAACGTGTGTGTGTGTGTGTGTGTGTGTTTGTGTGTGTGTGTGTACGTGTGTGCGTGCGTGTGTGTGTGTGTGTGTGTGCGTGCGTGCGTGCGTGCGTGCGTGTGTGTGTGTGTATGTGTGTGTGTGCAGTGTGTGCATGTGTGAGTATGCACACGTTTTTACATTGATATGCACTTGCATGTATCCTAATTTCTGTTCGTACCTTGTAATGTACTACTCCCCCCCCCCACCCCCCAATATTCCTTGTGACCCCAGTACACTTGATAATAGACATATTATCTTCTATTCTATTCTAACTAAGCGTCTGACCAACCGTCCCACTAACCCACCAGCTCCTAATTATTACACTCACTCAGTCCCCGAGCGAGCGGACGCTCCCTTCTGACAAGACAGACATGAGTTCTTAATGATGAGCTTGTTGACTTGACTGATGGACAAACCACCAGAACGCGGAGGGCAAAAACAAAACAAGAAGAAGACGGGAAGACGGAAGATAACAGGATAAAAGATAAGGAAGGAGATAAAATGAATAAAGAAAGGAGCGCACCAGTGAGGGGGAAAAGCCAAAGACAGAAGAGGAAGAGCCGCGGGAGAGTGGAGGGGAGGGTGGGGGGTGGGGTGAGAAGGAGGAAGAGGAGAAGGAACAAGAGAATGGGGGAAATGCGGAAGGCGAAAGAGGTGGTGGTGGAAAAGGAGGAGAAGAAAGTAGAGGAGGAGACAGAGGAAAAAGAAGAGAGAGAGAGAGAGAGAGAGAGAGAGAGAGAGGGGGGGGGGATAGGAAAGTAGGAGAGAGAGAGTGAGAGGGGTTGGGGGCGGGTAGGAGAGGACGGGGGTCATCAATTTAAATGTTCACGAAGTTTCCAAGCAGTGTGATGCATTTTTGTTTCTTCTTTTGCTGCAAGCGAAAGGGGCAGGAGAGAGATCTGTCTCGCCTCCCAGCTCTTGTTGACGTGAATATGTCCGCATGCAAATTGATGCTGGACTTAAGAGCCCTTCCGGGTTCCATTTCTTTTGCAATCAGATCCCACAGATCGAATTTTTTTTTGTTTGGGAGCCCCCCACGCCCCCCACCCCCTTTTTTTTTTTAAAGTCCGTGCAGGTCGTTTCTTCTATAATGGAACAAAATCTGTACAATGCCAGGAACGTTCAATTGTAAACAGAATAAGAACTAGAAGTTTTCCCTATTTCAGCAGAAGACAAAGAGAGTTCGCAAACCAATACTGCTTAACGGCTTGCACTCAGGTAAATGAAAGATACAGAGAGAGAAAACGATCAATCAGCCAAACAAACAGAAAACCAACAAAACTAGACTAATGCAGAGCTCCCTCAAACAGAATGGGAACATGAGCGAAGAAACAGAAGAGACATTATTAAATAGAATAGAAAAGAATATGTCTTTATTACCAAGTGTACTGGGGTCACAAGGAATATGGGGGGTGGGGGGGGGGGAGATAGTACACAACAAGGTGCGAACATAAATCGAAAATCATACACAAACACAGATACAGTAGAAATTAGAATACATACAAGGGTATATCAATAAAAAAAACAACAACTTGTGCATACTCACACAAAGAGTATATCAATATAAAAACTTGTGCATACTCACACATGCACGCACTGCACACACACACACACACACACACACACACACACACACACACACACACACACACAGATGCTCGCACGCACACACACACTCTCTCTTTCTCTCTCTCTCTCTCTCTCTCTCTCTCTCTCACACACACACACACACACACACACACACACACACACACGCGTTTGAACAGAAGCCGTATATTACATGCGGATTGGGCTGATGACTAGATCTTCAGGTAGATGGTTGTTGAGATAAGACAGGGATACACAAATCAGACCAAGGACGTTTTTCACCTTGGACTGTGCGTTCTTTGTGGAGTGTTCAGAATCAGAAGACCGGAAGCCAGTCCTTGAAATAAATGCATGCTTATTATGTTCGTGTGACATTTCTTCTGCTGGTGTTACATGTATGGGATCCGGAACTTACTTGTTCTGTTTTGAGGATTTTCCTGGGTTTCTGTGTTAAATGTTCATGTCGTTCCAGAGCTCGTTTTTTTTTCGTGCTTTGTTTTCACCTTCTGTTGAAACATAACGTACAAGTGGTATCTCTCTGTGGCTATCTCTGTGTTCTCTCTCTCTCTCTCTCTCTATATATATATATATATCTGTGTGTGTGTGTGTGTGTGTGTGTGTGTGTGTGAGTGAGTGAGTGAGTGAGTGAGTGAGTGAGTGTGTGTGTGTGTGTGTGTGTGTGTGCGTGTGTGTGTGCCCATGGGCGTGCGCTTGTGTGTGACCAAGGCATCTTTTGGTCATTGGAGCGTTGCCGTATCACATGGACCCGACTCGATCCGACTGACTGAGCAAGGCGCTGTGATGGTCGAGCAGTTCCGTGGAAACCCTTCAGAGACTTCTTACCCATAACCCAGTGCCCATTGGCACACACATTTGAAATGTAGTTAGTATGCATCATTAACTTTACATGGTTTTAATGGCTGTTTGATAAGTCTGTGAGACGAAAAGAAAAAAAAAGAAAAGAAAAGAAACAGTACAGTGTTGTTTAATGGTTGTTTGATAAGTTTTATGAGACGAAAGGAAAATAAAAGAAGAAAGGAAAAGTGTACAGTATCCAGCTGCCTTTCACAGTTTAACTCACTCAGTACGGCCAGCCCTCTCTTCTCCTCTACACACACCCCTCGGATGTCCAGTGGGTGTCTCAATGACCCAACCTTTAGCTTCCGTCGTCAGAATTGTGGTATTCTTTGTCAACATTCACCTCTTCAGTGTAAGAGCCTTCCGCTGGTAATATTTTGATGGTGGTTATTGGGGTGAAACGCTGTTAACGTCGTCTCTTTCGCCGTTCGTATGGAGAGAGTTAATCCGCAGGACTAAAGGTATTTCACCAAATCAGTTTGCGATGTCACGACTGTACTCAGGGCAAGGAGGAATCCTTCTCCTTTAAAAAAAAAAAAAAAAAAATCATGAATCCCCCTTCTCGCTTGCACAAAAGCGAGGAGAGCATGTGGATGCATTGGTTGCCGCCTCAGCGGGGGCAGAAGAAGGGAGGGCCATGCATCATCTGCCTTCATCAGCAGAACGTGAGAGGGCATATTGCTGCAGCTGCTGCTGTAGGCAGGCATTCCGTCTTCGCCAGACTTACCGACCGCATGGAAAGGGAATCGGGGTGACGTTTCTGTGCGGATGGCCTGTGACAGAAATTTGATCCCTGTTCTTGTTCTCGTTTTTGTTGATTCATCCTTTTTTTTTTTATCTTCGTTTCTCCTTCTTCTTTCATCTTCTTCTTGTTGTTGTTATTGTTGTGTTTTTGTTGTTTTATTGTTTGTTGTTGTTGTTGTTGTTGTTGGTGGTGGTGGTGCTGCTGTTGTTGTTGTTGTTGCTCTTCTTCTTCACTTGTTGTTGTTGTTGTTGTTGTTCTTCTTCTTCTCTTGTTGTTGTTGTTGTTGTTCTTCTTCTTCTCTTGTTGTTGTTGTTGTTGTTGTTCTTCTTCTCTTGTTGTTGTTGTTCTTCTTCTTCTCTTGTTGTTGTTGTTGTTGTTCTTCTTCTCTTGTTGTTGTTCCTCCTTTTCTCTTGTTGTTATGTTGTTTTTCTTCTTCTCTTGTTGCTGTTGTTGTGTTGTCGTTCTTGTTGCTGTTGTTGTTGTGTTGTTGTTGCTGTTGTTGTTGTTCTTCTCTTGTTGTTGTTGTTCTTCTCTTGTTTTGTTTTCTTCTTCTTCTTCTTCTTCGTCGTCGTCGTCGTCGTCATCATCATTATCATCATCATCATTGTCATCATTATCATCATCATCATCATCATCAACTTCTTCTTCCTTTTCCTCCACTTCCTCCTTTTTCTTGTTTTTCTCGCTCTTTTTTTTCTTCTTCTTTTCTTGTTCTTTGTCTTCTTCTTCTTCCTCCTCCTCTACCCCCTTCTTTTGTTGCTGTTGTTGTTGAACTTGTTGATGCTGCCTTCACCACCGCGACCTCCTTCACCACCACTGCTACTTACTGCTGCTGCTGGTACTTTACTGTTACCACTGATATTATTACCACTGTATGCACCCAGACTGACAGCTCTCTGTTAAAAAAAAAGACACACCAACAAACAAACAGAAAGACAACCGTCGCCAGTGCTTTAGAGAGAGAGAGAGAGAGAGAGAGTTGACCCCCCAAATTTTCTATGGACGTCTGCATGTCATCACTTTCTGATTATGCTCGCTTGGGCAACTTTTTCTTCGAACGACTATGACTGAGCTCCATGGTAGATACACCACTGCACTTCGGATAATGGTCGGAAATAAGACTGTGGAAAACCCCCGAAAACAGAGTATGGCTGCCTACATGGCGAGGGAGAGGGGGGCGAGGGAGAGGGGGGCGGGGGGAGAGGGGGTGGGGGTGGGGGTAAAGACGGCCATACACGTAAAAGCCCACTCGTGTACATAAGAGTGAACTCGGAAGCTTCAGCCCACGAACGAAGAAGAAGAAGCAGTAGACTACGACGACTGAGAAAAGGTTAGGAAAGGGCCACGCTTTTCACAGTTTTACACGAAAAATCGTGGTGGAAGTAAATGCAGTGGACTCTCGCCTCTTAAAACCGACAGAACGTGGGTTGCACGCAGTAACGAGTGGGGGGGGGGGGGGGGGGGGGGGGGGGGGGGGGGATGGGGGTTGGTTGTGGAGGTGTGGAGGGGAGAGTGAAGGGGGGGAAGAGTGTGTGTGTGTGGGGGGGGGGGTCGTGGGCGGAAGGGTCGGGGGTTTGCAGGGAGAGGGGGGCGAGGGAGAGGGGGGCGGGGGGAGAGGGGGTGGGGGTAAAGACGGCCATACACGTAAAAGCCCACTCGTGTACATACGAGTGAACTCGAAGCTGCAGCCCACGAACGAAGAAGAAGAAGAAGCAGTAGACGACGACGACTGAGAAAAGGTTAGGAAAGGGCCACGCTTTTCACAGTTTTACACGAAAAATCGTGGTGGAAGTAATGCAGTGGACTCGGACTAAAAGGAAAAAATCCAGGATCTCGCCTCTTAAAGCCGACAGAACGTGGGTTGCACGCAGTAACGAGTGGGGGTGGGGGGGGGGGGCGGGGGGGGGGGGGGGGTGAGGGGATGGGGGTTGGTTGTGGAGGTGTGGAGGGGAGAGTGGAGGGGGAGAAGAGTGTGTGTGTGTGTGTGGGGGGGGGGGGGGTCGTGGGGGGAAGGGGGGGGGTTTGCAGGGGGGCGGTTTGGGATGGGGGTGGGGGGTGGATGATCCAGTGGCCCCATGTGGCGCACACCTCGTCAGAGTGACGGCGGTGTTTCCCTCTCCAAGGATTTCACCGGGAAGAGATTTAGCCAGAGAGGGGCAGCAGGGCAAGTCAGCTTCTCTCTCCTTCTCTGTCTCTGTCTGTCTGTCCGACTGACTGTCTGTCTATCTTCTTTCTCTTTTTCTGTCTGTCTATCTGTCTGTCTCTAATGTAGATTAGCAAGGACAGATTGGAAGAATGGGCCATGCCTAAAATCTTAATCCTTGAATGAAAAACGTTTTGAGATCTGAGTTCTGGGGTCTCTCTCTCTCTCTCTCTGTGTGTGTGTGTGTGTGTGTGTGTGTGTGTGTGTGTGTGTGTGTTCTCTCTGTGTGTGTCTGTCTCTGTCTCTCTCTGTTTCCTTTGAAGCAAAACGCCGCGACAGAAACGGTTGCCAACTTGAGAGCCTGTGTCGTCGAAAACGAAAACAGAAACTTACTCTGGATGCACACAGCCTGTGTCCTTAATTAAGTCCAGAAATGTATGAGGACTCGAATGGAGCCCTTGCACGAATCCCTGTGTGATAATTAATTTAAGAAAAAGTTTGCTTTTCCCTGTTGAAACTGGATCTTTGTGACATTTCGGTGTTAATGCGTTGAAGCCGTGGTTTTAAGTTGCACGGCTTTGCTGTTTAATTGAATGTGGGAGAAAACTGTGGACGTTGTATTGATTCAGAAATTGAATACATGTCCACTTTTTTAGTTTTAAGGAAGAGTGTGGTTCGGATTTGATTGGGACTTTTGTCTGTCTCTCTCCTCTGTTTCTCTCTCTCTGTGTGTCTCTGTCTCTCTGTCTGTGTCTCTTATCTCTGTCCCTTCTCTTTCTCTGCCTGCTTGTCTGTCTCTTTGCCATGGACTGAAGTGTGTGATCCATGTCAGGTTTGAGTCAAAACGTGATGGCCAATCCGCACCTTTATTAATGAACAAGTACAGCTGACGGAAATCGACGGAGCGGTGGTATAGCAACTCAGTGTTAGTCAGCGTCAGCCCTTTGGCGTTTTGGATACGGTGTATCCGAGTTGTGGAGGCTCAAAGTTGTGGAAATCGCTGGATTTAACCTCAGCAGGATATGGGAAATGCTTTCTTTCTTTCTTATTTATTTATTTATTGTTTACCTATTCATTTACTTGTTTGTTTTTTTCATTCCTCTATGTATTTGTCTAAAATTTTGTTTTTGTTTTGCATGTTTCTTTTTTAATCACTTATCAGTGAAGGTTGAGTGTTGAGAATGTTATCTACAATTATGATTTGACTAATTTTTGTGGAGTCTCACATCACACACACACACACACACACAC
>NC_134881.1:23368595-23373595 GCF_041734735.1 Babylonia areolata
TCGCTTGCGTTTCTGCTTGGAACAGCGGTTTGCCTTGTATGCATACATCGATCTGTTTGGTGAGTGGAGTAATATATTATGGACGTGTTTCTGACAAGAGCTGGCCATTATCTTGACGGGTGTTCCAGCGACGCGTTGCTGCGCCGATACAAGTAAAATTGCGTCATGAGTCATCTGATTACGTCATCTCCTCTCTCTTCGCTGACATCAATACAAGGCGGTGAACAGTGTAGGAACTGTGTGTGCATGGTTTGTGTGCTCGATTAGAGACGCAGGCCCACGGCTGTGTGCAGTTTTCTGAACAGATATGCTTGCGTCAAAATACTCAGAATTCTGACAAAGCTGAGGGGGGAATAAAAATGTCATGAACGTAAAGCTACTATGTATAAATAATGCTCAACGTATTGATGAGTAAATGGCTTCCAAAACGGTGATGGAAAATTTTTAACATGTACGACAAATCGAAACATAATGTTGTAATAAAAAAGAAATCTTTCTGCTTTTACCGCTGATCTTGCAGTGTGAAAAAAAGAAGAAAAACATCTGGATTCAGATGTTGCTCTGAAATTGATGCAAGGGAGTGAACAATGGAATTGGGATTGACGTCACAATTTGATCATACCCAGTTATGATTTTTGATACTGCTGTGAACTTGCACACACACACACACACACACACACACACACACACACAAATACCACGATGGAAATGAATTTATCATGTACAGCATTTTGAGCCAATGATGCACCATAGTTATGAACGATAATGTAACATTTCATTTGATTGATTGAGTGATGAATTGATTGATTTATTTATTCATTCTTTTATTTATTCGTTTATTTGTTTATCTATTTGTTAATTTACCTGTTTATATATTTATCTATTTTACGCAGGGACAACATAGTGAATATTCTTTGCTCTTTTCAGTAACAAGTGTTTCCTAATTTATGTATTTGTTTATTCATTTATCCATGTTTTCCTCTCCCCCTTCGCATCCCCCAGATCTAGACTTTCTTACGTAGTTTAGACAGAACAGATGTGTGTGTGTGTGTGTGTGTGTGTGTGTGTGTGTGTGTGTGTGTGTGTGTGTGTGTGTGTGTGTGTGTGTGTGCGTGCGTGCGTGCGTGCGTGTGTGTGTCTGTGTGTGTGGTGTGGAGTGTTTGCGTGCGTGTGTGTTTGTATGTGTGTGTGTGTGTGTGTGTGTGTGTGTTGTTGTTGTTGTTGTTGTTGTGTGTGTGTGTGTGTGTGTTCGCGCGCGTGGTGGTGGATGGAGAAATAGCGGATCGGGTGTTCGCGTGACTGGGCGGTGGGACGTCATTGGGTGTTTCTGGGGACGACAGGCTGATTGCTATGCATGACGTGAGCTCACCGCTCTCTCTCTCTCTCTGTCTGTGTGTCTCTCTCTGTCTCTGTCTCTCTCTGTGTCTCTCTATGCATGGAGGAGGATAGATGTGTGTTCCTGGCTTCATTTCCATAATGGAGCGCGCTGCTTGCAGACGATTCTAAGCCAGATGGATGGAATACAGAAGAAGGCTTCCTTTCCATATCGCCCCCGCCCCCCCCTCCGCCCCCCTTCACACCACTCCCAACCACCCAGTTCCCTCTCAACACCGCCCCTCTTTTCTTACTGTGGAATTGTCATTCTTTGGGTGTCACAGCCTGACTGGGATTGTGTGTTTGGTTTATTCTTTCATTTACGTGTAAATGTTTTGAAATTCCACACAGACACAGACACGCACAAACGCACAGACACACACACGGAGGGATACACTGACACACAGACACACAGACGCACACACAGACACACACACACACGCGCGCGCGCGCGCGCACACACACACACACGCACGCAGCCCCCTTCCCCCCCCACACACACACATAAAAAAAAAGAAGCAAAGCTCGTCTCACGAAATTGATTGCATTTCAGGTGATAATGGGTTCGTTTTGAGTTGATGCTGGGTAAGGGAATAACGTGTGTTTTTGTAACACAGCAACCGACATTTTTTTTTTTTTTTTTTTTTTTTAAATGTACCTCTCTTCTCTATCTCTGGTCTGTGTCTGTAGCCTTGTGTGTATAATATGTGTCGTTAGTCTGTCGCTCTCTCCCTGTCTCTTTCTCTCTGTCTGCGCGCATGTATCTATGTGTACGCATGCGTACTTGTGTATGTGTGTGCGTGCGTACACGTGTGAAAATATATCGAGTTCTTACTTGTGTGTGTATGTGTGTGCGCGCGCGCGTGTATGTGCGTGTGCGTGTATATATGTGTGCACGTTTGTGTGTGTGTCATTGTGTGTGTGTGTGTGTGTGTGTGTGTGTGAGAGAGAGAGAGAGAGAGAGAGAGAGAGAGAGAGAGAGAGAGATTCTTACGGAGTATGATGAGCTGATGAATTTCATCTGGTGATTTCGTAATGGAATGTCCAGCTTATATCGATTTCCCTGCGACATGTTTGCCTGAAAGATATTTGTCGCCCAAATCCACACCCAGTTTTTTAGTCGCGTGGTGTATTCTGTTTCAAGGAAAGAAAGATTTATATGGAAAAAAAAAAACAAAAAAAAATCATGCTGTTCATGTCAGAAAAAGTTTCTCAGTTATCCCGAATCTTCCCGAAATGACATCATTCGTTATTAGTTTTATGTATTTCATTCCAGTGGACCTGTCCCATATAATTTCTTTGTGTTGGCGGTCGCTGTGTTACTCTTCCTCTGGAAGTGCACTCGCATGCATACACACACGAACACACACACGAACACACACACACACACACACTCTCTCTCTCTCTGTCATTCACCCCCTCCCCACATTATCCAAGATGGACAAATAAAGCAAAATTCATATCTAGAAGTCCATGTCAACCTACACCAGCAAAGTGGTGTTTTGCCAAAGCCTTCTGATTTAAATCTCATGACACTGCAGACTTGTAGCCAAACACTGTGTTCTGTTTGGAGGAGATGAATGGAAAATAAGTGAGTCAATATTTTGACAAGATAAGACAAAACGAGATAAGGCAAGACTTTTTATTGTTCATGGTGTACAAGCCAGAAGAATTGTGTGTTGCAGGAGGGTGAAAATACAAACAGTATCATTCATCAGAAGCGTGGTGGTGGGTTGCAGGAGGGTGAAAATACAAACAGAATCCTTCATCAGAATCGTGGTGGGTTGCAGGAAGGTGAAAATACAAACAGAATCCTTCATCAGAATCGTGGTGGGTTGCAGGAGGGTGAAAATGCAAACAGAATCCTTCATCAGAAGCGTGGTGGTGGGTTGCAGGAGGGTGAAAATACAAACAGAATCCTTCATCAGAATCGTGGTGGGTTGCAGAAAGTGAAAATACAAAGAGAATCCTTCATCAGAAGCGTGGTGGTGGGTTGCAAGAGGGTGAAAATACAAACAGAATCCTTCATCAGAATCGTGGTGGTGGGTTGCAGGAGGGTGAAAATACAAACAGAATCCTTCATCAGAAGATGAGTGGTGGGTTGCAGGAGGGTGAAAATACAAACAGAATCCTTCATCAGAATCGTGGTGGGTTGCAAGAGGGTGAAAATACAAACAGAATCCTTCATCAGAAGCGTGGTGGTGGGTTGCAGGAGGGTCAGATCTGCCGGAGCAGTGTGCTGGCCCTGGCCATCAAGTACGCGGACCAGCTGCAGACACACCTGCCGCACGTGCTGGACAGCCTGGAGGACCTGTGGGAGCTGGCCCACTCCGCTGTCCACTACTCGGTCAGTATTACTGTGTGTGTGTGTGTGTGTGTGTGTGTGTGTGTGTGTGTAAGTGCTCCTTATTTATTCATTTGTTTCTTTGTTTATGTATGTGTGTGTGCGTGTAATTGCTCCATATTTATTCATTTGTTTCTTTGTGTATGTATGTGTGTGTGTGCGTGTAAGTGCTCCTTATTCATTTTTTCTTTGTTTTTGCATTCATATATATATATATATATATATATATGTATATAAAATTTTATATATATATATATATATATATATATTCATTCATCTCTCTCTCTGTGCGTGCGTGCGTGTGTGTGTGTGTGTGTGTGTGTGTGTGTGTGTGTGTGTGTGTGTGTTGGGGTGTGTGGGTAGCGGGGAGTCTGGATATTTGTGGTTGTGTGACAGGGTGTACATTATTTGGTGGTGGCCTTGCCTTGGTTGTGTGCTGTATGTGTGTGTCTTTTCGGGGGGTTGTGGGGGTGGGTATGTGTGGGTATTGTATGTGTGAGTGTGTGGTGAGGGTGTGTTGTAGGGAGTGTGGGAGGATGGTGGTGGTGGTGGCGGCGTGTGTGTGTGTGTGTGTGTGTGTGAAGAAGAAGAAGAAGAAAGAGGAGGAGGAGGAGGAGGAGGAAAAGAAGGAGAAGGTGAAGGAGAAACAACAACAGCAGCAGCAAATGGCTGCCTGTAGCTCCTGATTCAATCTGTGTTCCTCATCCCAGCGCTTGTCCTTGTTTCAACGGGGGGGCTGGAGCCAGTGGGCACAACGGATAGTTTGATTTTCTCTTGAATTCACTTCTGAAGGAAGACAGCAGTCGTTTGGTTTCCTCTCGTCTTCCGTTCTGTTTAGTTCAGTTCCGTTTCTCAAGGAGGCATCACTGTTTTCGGACAAATCCATACACGTAACACCACATTGCTAAGTAGCAACATAACCCAACGCGCCCAGTGAGGTCTTGAAGGGAGAAAAAAAAAGTTATTCAGTTCTGAAGGAGGACGGTAATAGTTTGATTTCTTCTTGTCCTCAGTTCTTAAGGATGACACTGGTAGTATTTGATTTCTTTGTCTTCAGTTCTTAAGGACACTGATAGTGTTTGATTTCTTCTTGTCCTCAGTTCTTAAGGACACTGATAGTGTTTGATTTCTTCTTGTCCTCATTTCTTAAGGAGGACACTGATAGTGTTTGATTTCTTCTTGTTCTCAGTTCTTAAGGACACTGATAGTGTTTGATTTCTTCTTGTCCTCTGTTCTTAAGGACACTGATAGTGTTTGATTTCTTCTTGTCCTCATTTCTTAA
>NC_134881.1:23378595-23383595 GCF_041734735.1 Babylonia areolata
CTGACATGGATTACAGGATCTTTAACGTGCATAATTATATTGATCTTCTGCTTTGCGTATACACACGAAGGGGGTTCAGGCACAAGCAGGTCTGCTCATATGTTGACCTGGGAGATCGGAAAAATCTCCACCCTGTACCCAGGGGCGCAATAGCCGAATGGTTAAAGTGTTCGACTTACAATTTGAGGGTCCCGGGTTTGAAGTTCGGTGACGGCGCCTTGTGGGTAAAGGGTGGAAATTTTTTCGATCTTCCAGGTCAACATATGTGCAGGCCTGCTAGTACCTGAACCCCCTTCGTGTGAATACGCACGCATAATATCAAATACACACGTTAATGATCCTGTAATCCATGTCAGCGTTCGGTGGGTTATAGAAACAAGAACATACCCCAACATGCACACCCCCGAAAACGGAGAATGGCTACCTACATAGCAGGGTGAATAAACAAAACGGTCATACACGTAAAATGTTACATGTCTGTCGGAGTGTGTATGTGCGCGTGCCTGAAATCTGATTGATTGACACAGGAAACGAATGATGAGCGCCCAGTGGCAGCCGTCAGTCGGCTCTACCCAGGTAGGCAGCCGGTTGTGCGAATGACCCCGTGTTTGTAAAGCGCTTAGAGCTTGGTCTCCGACCGAGGATAGGCGCTGTATAAGTATCCATATCAATCAATCAATCATTCAGTCAATCAGGCGCCGTTACCGAGATTCGAACCCCGGAACTCTCAGTCCAACGCTTTAACCACTTGGCTATTGCGCCTGTCAAACAATGAACGAACGTCCGGGGGGTGGAGGTGGGGGTGGGGGGGGGGGGGGGCTTTTTTGTGATGAGAGTGTGAAGGGGGCGGGGTGGGGGTGGGTGGTGTAGGGTATTTCTTTCCCCATTTCTCTCTCTCTCTCGATCTGTCGGTCTCTCCGCATTGCGGTATGGGGCTGTTTTGCTGTGGAAGAGCAGAAGGGGACGAGGCTTGAGAAAATAGATTGATCCGAAACAAATCTCCCTCTGTGGTCTTTCTCTCGTCGCTGTCCCTGTCTCTGTTTCTGTTTCTGCCTGTCTTTCTGTCTGTGTACCTTGTGTGTACCTCCGTGTCCCCGTCTGTCTTTCTGTCTGTGTACCTTGTGTGTACCTCCGTGTCCCTGTCTGTCTTTCTGTCTGTGTACCTTGTGTGTACCTCCGTGTCCCTGTCTGTCTTTCTGTCTGTGTACCTTGTGTGTACCTCCTTGTCCCTGTCTGTCTTTCTGTCTGTGTACCTTGTGTGTACCTCCGTGTCTGTCTGTGTACCTTGTGTGTACCTCCGTGTCCCTGTCTGTCTTTCTGTCTGTGTACCTTGTGTGTACCTCCGTGTCTGTCTGTGTACCTTGGTCTGTCTTTCTGTCTGTGTACCTTGTGTGTACCTCCGTGTCTGTCTGTGTACCTTGTGTGTACCTCCTTGTCCCTGTCTGTCTTTCTGTCTGTGTACCTTGTGTGTACATCCGTGTCCGTGTCTGTCTTTCTGTCTGTGTACCATGTGTGTACCTCCGTGTCTGTCTGTGTACCTTGTGTGTACCTCCGTGTCCCTGTCTGTCTTTCTGTCTGTGTACCTTATGTGTACCTCCGTGTCCCTGTCTTTCTGTCTGTGTACCTTGTGTGTACCTCATTGTCCATGTCTGTCTTTCTGTCTGTGTACCTTGTGTGTACCTCCGTGTCCCTGTCTGTCTTTCTGTCTGTGTACCTTGTGTGTACCTCCGTGTCCGTGTCTGTCTTTCTGTCTGTGTACCTTGTGTGTACCTCCTTGTCCCTGTCTGTCTTTCTGTCTGTGTACCTTGTGTGTACCTCCTTGTCCCTGTCTGTCTTTCTGTCTGTGTACCTTGTGTGTACCTCCGTGTCTGTCTGTGTACCTTGTGTGTACCTCCGTGTCCGTGTCTGTCTTTCTGTCTGTGTACCTTGTGTGTAGCTCCTTGTCCCTGTCTGTCTTTCTGTCTGTGTACCTTGTGTGTACCTCCGTGTCTGTCTGTGTACCTTGTGTGTACCTCCTTGCTCGTGTCTGTCTTTCTGTCTGTGTACCTTGTGTGTACCTCCGTGTCCGTGTCTGTCTTTCTGTCTGTGTACCTTGTGTGTACCTCCGTGTCCGTGTCTGTCTTTCTGTCTGTGTATCTTGTGTGTACCTCCGTGTCCGTGTCTGTCTTTCTGTCTGTGAACCTTGTGTGTACCTCCGTGTCCCTGTCTGTCTTTCTGTCTGTGTACCTTGTGTGTACCTCCGTGTCCATGTCTGTCTTTCTGTCTGTGTACCTTGTGTGTACCTCCGTGTCCGTGTCTGTCTTTCTGTCTGTGTACCTTGTGTGTACCTCCGTGTCCTTGTCTGTCTTTCTGTCTGTGTACCTTGTGTGTAGCTCCGTGTCCCTGTCTGTCTTTCTGTCTGTGTACCATGTGTGTACCTCCGTGTCCCTGTCTGTCTTTCTGTCTGTGTACCTTGTGTGTACATCCGCGTCCGTGTCTGTCTTTCTGTCTGTGTACCTTGTGTGTACCTCCGTGTCCCTGTCTGTTTTTCTGTCTGTGTACCTTATGTGTACCTCCGTGTCCCTGTCTGTCTTTCTGTCTGTGTACCTTGTGTGTACCTCCGTGTCCCTGTCTGTCTTTCTGTCTGTGTACATTGTGTGTACCTCCGTGTCCCTGTCTGTCTTTCTGTCTGTGTACCATGTGTGTACCTCATTGTCCATGTCTGTCTTTCTGTCTGTGTACCTTGTGTGTACCTCCGTGTCCGTGTCTGTCTTTCTGTCTGTGTACCTTGTGTGTACCTCCGTGTCCCTGTCTGTCTTTCTGTCTGTGTACCATGTGTGTACCTCCGTGTCCGTGTCTGTCTTTCTGTCTGTGTATCTTGTGTGTACCTCCGTGTCCCTGTCTGTCTTTCTGTCTGTGTATCTTGTGTGTACCTCCGTGTCCCTGTCTGTCTTTCTGTCTGTGTACCTTGTGTGTAGCTCCGTGTCCCTGTCTGTCTTTCTGTCTGTGTACCATGTGTGTACCTCCGTGTCCCTGTCTGTCTTTCTGTCTGTGTACCTTGTGTGTACATCCGCGTCCGTGTCTGTCTTTCTGTCTGTGTACCTTGTGTGTACCTCCGTGTCCCTGTCTGTTTTTCTGTCTGTGTACCTTATGTGTACCTCCGTGTCCCTGTCTGTCTTTCTGTCTGTGTACCTTGTGTGTACCTCCGTGTCCCTGTCTGTCTTTCTGTCTGTGTACATTGTGTGTACCTCCGTGTCCCTGTCTGTCTTTCTGTCTGTGTACCATGTGTGTACCTCATTGTCCCTGTCTGTCTTTCTGTCTGTGTACCTTGTGTGTACCTCCGTGTCCGTGTCTTTCTTTCTGTCTGTGTACCTTGTGTGTAGCTCCGTGTCCCTGTCTTTCTGTCTGTGTACCTTGTGTGTACCTCCGTGTCTGTCTGTGTACCTTGTGTGTACCTCCTTGCTCGTGTCTGTCTTTCTGTCTGTGTACCTTGTGTGTAGCTCCGTGTCCCTGTCTGTCTTTCTGTCTGTGTACCTTGTGTGTAGCTCCGTGTCCCTGTCTGTCTTTCTGTCTGTGTACCTTGTGTGTAGCTCCGTGTCCCTGTCTGTCTTTCTGTCTGTGTACCTTGTGTGTACCTCCGTGTCTGTCTGTGTACCTTGTGTGTACCTCCTTGTCCGTGTCTGTCTTTCTGTCTGTGTACCTTGTGTGTAGCTCCGGGTTCCTGTCTGTCTTTCTGTTTGTGTACCTTGTGTGTAGCTCCGTGTCCCTGTCTGTCTTTCTGTCTGTGTACCTTGTGTGTAGCTCCGTGTCCCTGTCTGTCTTTCTGTCTGTGTACCTTGTGTGTAGCTCCGTGTCCCTGTCTGTCTTTCTGTCTGTGTACCTTGTGTGTAGCTCCGTGTCCCTGTCTGTCTTTCTGTCTGTGTACCTTGTGTGTAGCTCCGTGTCCCTGTCTGTCTTTCTGTCTGTGTACCTTGTGTGTAGCTCCGTGTCCCTGTCTGTCTTTCTGTCTGTGTACCTTGTGTGTACCTCCGGGTTCCTGTCTGTCTTTCTGTCTGTGTACCCTGTGTGTACCTCCGTGTCCATGTCTTTCTCTGTCTCTGTATATCCGTCTCTGTCTCCGTCTCTGTCTCTGTCTCTCTCTCTCTCCCCTATCTGTCTCTGTTCTTTCTGTATTTCTTTCTTTATCGAAACATTTCGTTTCGTTTCAATTATTTTTGTGTGTCTCTCTCTCTTCCTTCCTTTCTTTCTTTAGCGAAACGCTCCGTTCCGATCCGTTTACTCTGTGTGTGTGTGTGTGTGTGTGTGTGTGTGTGTGTGTGTGTGTGTGTGTGTGTGTGTGCCAATTCTCTCTCTATCTTTCTGTCTTGCCAATTTCATTACAATAAAGATCCGAGACAGATCTCTTCCTGCCTCTTTCCATTCCCTGGTTTCCCCATCCCCTTTTCCTTCTTCGTTTTCCGTCCGCCCTCCTCACTTTCTCTTCTTCTTTTTTCTCCAGAAGACGTCTTGTCCTGTTTCTTGTTCTGGTTTTTTTCCTTTTCCCGTTCTTCTCGCTGTTGCCGTTGTTGTTGTTGTCGTCGTTGTTGTCTTTCTTGTTGTCGTCGTCGTTCTCGTTGTCATCGTTGTTGTTGTCGTTGTTGTCATCGTCGTCGTCGTCGTTGTTGTTGTCGTTGTTGTTGTCGTTGTTGTCATCGTCGTCGTCGTCGTTGTTGTTGTCGTTGTCATCGTCGTCGTCGTCGTTGTTGTTGTCGTTGTTCTCGTCGTCGTTGTTGTCGACGTCGTTGTTGTCGTCGTTGTTCTCGTCGTCGTTGTTGTTGTCGTCGTTGTTCTCGTCGTCGTTGTTGTTGTCGTCGTCGTCGTCATTCTCGTCGTCGTCGTCGTTGTCTTCGTTGTTGTCGTCGTCGTTCTCGTTGTTGTCATCGTTGTTGTCATCGTCGTTGTCATCGTCGTTGTTGTCGTCGTCCTTGTCGTTGTTGTCGTCTGTTGGTGGTGATGGTGGTGGTTGTGGGGGCGTGGATTGG
>NC_134881.1:23388595-23401095 GCF_041734735.1 Babylonia areolata
GAGTAGGTTAATCAAATGTATCGAATAGAAATATTCTTATCTTAGTTTTAAAGAGAGATATGGCTGGAATTTGACGACATGTCTTTGGAAGCATGAGAAGAAGAAGAAGAAGAAGAAGAAAACACACACACACACAAACGGAAAAACAAAAAAGGTGGGCGCTGTCAGTTTAGCGACACGTTCTACCCGGGATTTCAGGGATACCTCTTTTGAGCAGTGTTGCTCCGATTTCCTAACTCTGCTGGTATCTGGATCTCCCAGGCCTTGGTTGACGCTGTGTTATGATAATAATGATAATGATAATAATAATAATTATGATGATATTGATGATGATGATGATAATAATATGATAATAACAACGATGATGATGATGATGATGATGATAACAACAACAATGATGATAATAATAATGCTATTAATGATGCTTATAATAATACCAATGAGAATAACGATCATCATCATCATCATCATCATAATCATAAAAGGAAGCGTACATCCACGTACGTTACACCACGCCTGCTCAAAAAGTCAGGAGCAGATGCCTGACCCAACACATACGCCCAACGCGGTGATTAGGGTCTTGAGAACTTTGACCAGACTTGACTTACTTGACTTAGTTCCTCTTCGTTCCGGTCGGAACACAGGGCCCGCACTGCAGATCTCCATCTCGCTCTGTCTTGGGCTGTTCTCTTGGCTTCACCCCCCAGGTCATGTTGGTTGACTTGAGGTCTGCCTGTAGAGTTCTTCTCCAGGTGGTGACTTGGTCGTCCCCTCTTCCGCTTCCCCTGTGGGTTCCAGTCCAAGGCGTGGCATGGAATGTGGGCCTGTCCTCTACGCAGTGTGTGTCCAACCCAACCCCACTTCCTCATCTGGATACTTTTGGTGATTTGGTCTAGCTTCGTCCAGCAGAACGTTATTGTCCAAGCTGTTGGATGTAGGGTTAGTGTTCACGTGAGTGGTGGATTGGGACTGTCAGATTAAAAAAAAAAAAGAGAATATGATACTTGAAAATGAAGAAACAGTAACTCCATTTGCGGTTAATTTTTGGCTGAGAAAATTTAGCATACGTTTAGGAAAGTAGGTCAAGAGCCAGTGATGTTACAAAAGAAGTTTTAAGTTCTTCAATGGAAAATTTAACACAACATTAATTTCGGTCGAACAAATATTCCCATCCAACAGTTTCAGTTTCAGTAGCTCAAGGAGGCGTCACTGCGTTCGGACAAATCCATATACGCTACACCACATCTGCCAAGCAGATGCCTGACCAGCAGCGTAACCCAACGCGCTTCGTCAGGCCTTGAGAAAAAAAGTAAACAAAAAAGGAATCGAGCTGGCAGAAAGTGCACGTTTAAACCGTGAAGTTAGCAACAGCAACCATTGTGAGGCTGCTGTTTTAACTTTGTACACACTCAAGAAGGGATTCTCTCTCAGCTACCATAGTGGACAGCTTAGCTGTTCGGGTTTATGTGGCGAAGTCTTCGGCATTTGTGTGTGTGTGTGTGTGTGTGTGTGTGTGTGCGTGCGTGCGTGCGTGCATGCGTGCGTGCGTGTGTGTGTGTGTGTGTGTGTGTGTGTGAGAAATAGAGAGAGAGAGAGTGTGTATGTGTACCTGTCTTATCTCCCTATCTCTGCTTCTGCTTCTTTTTCTCAGTTTCCGATTTCCCCTCTCTACCACTGTCTCTTTTTTCTGTGTGTCTCTTTTTTGTTAGAATATTGTATTATCTGTCTGTCTTTTCCCTCGATCGGTCTCTCTATTTCTCTCTCTCTCTCTCTCTCTTTTGGTTGTCGCTCTCATTCTCCCTCTATCTCTCATTCTCTGTCTCTTTACCTCTGTATCTCCCCGTCTCTCTGTTTGTCTGTCTGTCTGTCTGTCTCGCCCCCCCCCCACCCCCCTCCCACCCCCCGTTTCTCATCCTCTCTTTTCCCCTCTCCTTTTCTCACTCCCTCTCTCCTTTCCTCTATCTCTGGTGAGATTTAATTTATATCGGCCAAGGACCCTTGCTGAATTTTTTATTTTTATTTTTTATCGATTATTCCCCCTGCCCACCCATCCCTGCCATTTACACGACGTGTAGGCTGACACCACAGGGAAGGCTCTTACGCCCTCTCACTGCAGTGTGCGTTCTTCTTCTTCTTCTTCTGCTCTCTTCTCCTCCTCCTTTCTTGTGTTTCTTCTTCTTTCGCCCTTCAGAGTAGTCTACATTCTTCTTCTTCTTCTTCTTGCACTTGTTGTCCCTCTTCTTCTTCTTGCACTTGTCCTTTTTCTTCTTCTTGCACTTGTTGTCCTTCTTCTTCTTCTTCTTGCACTTGTCCCTCTTCTTCTTCTTCTTGCACTTGTTGTCCTTCTTCTCCTTCTTCTTGCACTTGTTGTCCTTCTTCTTGCACTTGTCCTTCTTCTTGCACTTGTCCTTCTTCTTGCACTTGTTGTCCTTCTTCTTGCACTTGTCCTTCTTGTACTTGTCTTTCTTCTTGCACTTGTTGTCCTTCTTCTTGCACTTGTTGTCCTTCTTCTTGCACTTGTCCTTCTTCTTGCACTTGTTGTCCTTCTTCTTGCACTTGTCCTTCTTCTTGCACTTGTTGTCCTTCTTCTTGCACTTGTCCTTCTTGTACTTGTCCTTCTTCTTCTTGCACTTGTTGTCCTTCTTCTTGCACTTGTTGTCCTTCTTCTTCTTGCACTTGTTGTCCTTCTTCTTGCACTTGTTGTCCTTCTTCTCCTTCTTCTTGCACTTGTTGTCCTTCTTCTTCTTCTTGCACTTGTTGTCCTTCTTCTTCTTCTTGCACTTGTTGTTGTTCTTGTTCTCCTCCTCCCCCTCCTCCTCCTCTTCCTTCTTCTTCTTCTTGCACTTGTTCTTCTTGTCCTCCTCCTCCTCTTCCTCCTCCTCCTCCTTCTTCTTCTTCTCGCACTTGTTCTTATTCTTGTTCTTCTTGTTCTCCTCCTTCTCCTCTCCTCCTCCGTCTTCTGCATCTTGCACTTGTTCTTGTTCTTCTTTGTGTTCTGCTTATTCTTGTTGTTCTTCATTCTTCTTCTTCCTCTTCTTCTTCTGGCATTTGTTCTTCTTGTTCTTCTTATTCTTGTTCTTTTTGTTCTTGTTCGTCTTCTTCGTTGTGTATATTAAGTTCGGCGATTTGACAAAAAAAAAAAAAAAAAAAAAAAAAAAAAGTTGAACAGTCCCTGTCTCTGTCTGTGTATCTGTTTATCTGTCTGTCTGTCTGTCTCTCTCACTCTCTCTCTATATATATCTCGGCCTCTGTCGATCATTCTGAAATACAGAACTACACACACACACACACACACACACACACACACGCACACACACAGAAATCGAAATTTGAACTTTTTTTTTTTATCCAGGGGAAAAGGAACAAGCACTTATTGGTTTGTTTTCATCCTACCTCCGTAAAGAAAATCTATAAATTAGTCTAGGGAGTGCCCCCCCAAAAAAATCGCGATAGAGAAAGAGAGATAGAGATAGAGATAAATAGAGAGAGAGAGAGAGAGAGAGAGAGAGAGAGAGACAGACAGACAGACAGACAGACAGACAGACAGAGAGGAGAGAATGAAGAATGACTCAGTGAAGTTTTGTTAATTCTCTGGCGATGATAGCATCTCTTTGCTGCACGCCATCATTGTTAATCTGTGATGCAAATCTGATTAGACGGCAGCGTTACAGCGAGAGAGAGAGAGAGAGAGAGAGAGAGAGAGAGAGAGAGAGAGGGGGGGGGGGGCTGGAGGGAGAGAGAGAGAAAGAGAGACAGAGAGACAGAGACACAGAGGCAGAGAGGCAGAGACAGTGACAGAGACGGGTCTTGAAAACGGAAGACGTCTCTTTGCGTGAGGCTTTTCCGGTCCGTGGAATTTCAGAGCTGTCTGTATACGTACATGCAGCGAACGCCACAATCCTATTCGTCGGCTGAAAATTGCTCCCCCCACCCCACAACCCTCCCCCCCACCTCCACACACACACACACACCTACACCGTGAAAGCCTTGAGATCGTGTTTTCCTTTTATCAACCCACCGCCTTGCTTGCCAGGAAGAAAGAAATCTACCCTCCCTCAAAGTGCACGTTCTCGTAGTGTGCATGTCTATGTGGGAGAAACTGAGGGAGGTGGAGAGATCATCACCATCATTGCTGTTCACAGTTCAGCCTACCGCATAGGACCATATCAGGGATGAAAACACTGACAGTTTCGTTGCCATAGAGACTGGAAAAACAAACAAACAAACAACATTAACAACAACAACAAACAACAAACAACACACACACACACACACACACACACACACACACACACACACACACACACACACACACACACATGCTACAGTACAGTGATGTGTACATAAACCTTGATCATGCCTATGACACTGACCATTCCGTGATTTTTTCGCCAGAGTATAAACAACAACAAAAAAAGAAACCCGATTACAAACGAAGATTATACATAACACACAAAACCATGAATAACAACAGGCCTTTAAAACCAAAGACATGCCTCACACTTATATTCTCTCTCTCTCTCTCATTCTCTCTCTCTCTGTCTCTCTCTCTCTCTCTCTCTCCCCCTCTCTCCCTCCTTCTCTGTCTGTCTGTCTGTCTGTGTCTGTCTCTCTCTCTCTCTCTGCCATAAAAAGAATTTTTAAGTGTACCCCTCCACACATCAAACTAATATAATATTGTGAAACTGGGAGATATCCATTGCGGATAAGAACATCAATAAAATGCATAAAATATTGGTTGAAAATAATAAAGTTACCAATGTCAAGAATTTGCAGACAGGCATATGAAATGCTTTCGTCACAGCATGGATCTGGTCACTTCAACTGGGTATCAGATATACAGAAAACTTTAACTGAAAATGGCCTTCGGAATTGTTTGACTCAGCCAAAGTGTTGGGTATGAGTATGGTTTTATAACTGAGCTCAAAGATCGACTTATTTCTTGCTATAAGCAAATGTGGCATTCATATATTGAATACAGTGATAAATATGAATATTTTCTATTCATTTAAGAGTATCTTTCAGGCAGAACAATATTTAACATTTATTACAAATAAACGGTACAGAGACAGTTTAATAAGATTCAGGCTGAGAGTAAGCGGGTTAAAAAACTGTAAGCAGTGGTTTCAAAATGCAGAATATTTGAATGACACTATCTGCCCATCATGCAAAAACGATAACGAAGATGAAGACCACTTTCTGTTCCACTGTGTTGCTTATGCAGACTAACGTAAGATTTGTAATGCAATAACTAATTACACGGACCACCCTGATGCAAATTATGTTTCTAATTTATTGTCGAGCAACAACGAAAACGATAGTATAAGTCTTGCTAAATACATTGCAGAAGCAATGCATACTAGAAATTTTTTTTCTGAACACAGTATTAGTTAATCTCAAGATGACCCAGTCAATATTTAGCAGCGTGCGTGCGCGCGCGCGTGTGTGTGTACGTGCGTGCGTGCGTGCGCTTGCGCGCGTGTGTGTGTGTGTGTGTGTGTTGAGCGCGCGCGAGTGGGCGCGCCAGTTCATGTAATGTCTAAGAGTTTGAGATCTGATGATATTATTGTTGAATGAAATTATTACCCCCTTGTTCTCAGGGCTTAACCGCTGAATGGACAATAATATATGTCATTGTCAGTGTTAGTGTCAGTCTCTCTCTCTCTTACACACACACACACACACACACACACACACACACACACACACAGAATGCAACAATGCATGCCCAGTTATCAAGTCCAGTAAAAGAGAAAAGAAGTATTCAAGGCATTCCAGTTTAAAAAAAAAAAAAAAGAAAAAAAAAGAAGAAAAAAAGAGTAAGTGATTGAACCGTCAAGGCAACAACCGAAGAAAGAGACAACAGAAAGAAAATGACAAAAGCCAAAAGAAAAAGAAAAAAGAAAAGAAAAGCGATAGACCCCCCCCACCCCAAAACAACAACAACAACAAAACAACAGCAACCACAAACAAACACAAAAAACCAAAAACAAAAAAAAACAAACAAGACAAACCAAAAACCAAAAAAACAAAAACAAAAACAAAACAAACCAAACCCCCCAAAAAAACAACAACAACAACAAAAACCAAACCAAAAAAAAAAAAAAAAAAAAACATACAAAAAAACACAACAAAACACACACACACACACACACACACACACACACACACACACACACACACCCACGAAGAAAATTCCTCGCAAAGAATTTCCAGAAGGTAGGGGGGGGTACTGTCTAAACTGAAAGAGACCCTAAGCATCCCATAGGGGAGCGATGGGAAGTAGGGAGGGGGGGGGGGGGGGTCGAAAGGGGGTATGAGGAAGACAGATAGAGCAACTGTATCAGTGCTCTGCTGATGTCAGATAAAGCAGCCAGTAGGCCGGGAGATTATTTGATCCACCTGACTTGAAACAGAAGTTCCCTCTTGGGCCTTGTAGGCCCTACCTCAGTAGGGTGACGTAAGAGGTGACGAAATGGAGGGATCGCTTTTTTTTTTTTTTTTTTTTTTTTTGCACATTGCGTAAGAATATACGGGCTTTAATCATGGCGTGAGTGGAGGAGAGAGAGAGAGGGGTGGGTAGGAATGGGTGGGGACGGGGGATAGAGAGATAGAGAGAGGGGGGTGGGTAGGAGTGGGTGGGGCGGGGGATAGAGAGAGAGGGGTGGAAGTGGGTAGGAGTGGGTGGGGCGGGTGGGTAGGAGTGGGTGGGGCGGGGGATAGAGAGAGAGGGGTGGAAGTGGGTAGGAGTGGGTGGGGCGGGTGGGTAGGAGTGGGTGGGGCGGGGGATAGAGAGAGAGGGGTGGAAGTGGGTAGGAGTGGGTGGGGCGGGGGATAGAGAGAGAGGGGTGGAAGTGGGTAGGAGTGGGTGGGGCGGGGGATAGAGAGATAGAGAGAGGGGGGTGGTTAGGAGTGGGTGGGGCGGGGGATAGAGAGAGAGGGGTGGAAGTGGGTAGGAGTGGGTGGGGCGGGGGATAGAGAGAGAGGGGTGGAAGTGGGTAGGAGTGGGTGGGGCGGGAGATAAAGAGAGAGGGGTGGAAGTGGGTAGGAGTGGGTGGGGCAGGGGACAGAGAGAGAGGGGGGTGGGTAGGAGTGGGTGGGGCGGGAGATAGAGATAGAGAGAGAGGGGGGTGGTTAGGAGTGGGTGGGGCGGGTGGGTAGGAGTGGGTGGGGCGGGGGATAGAGATAGAGAGAGAGGGGGGTGGTTAGGAGTGGGTGGGGCGGGAGATAGAGAGAGAGGGGTGGAAGTGGGTAGGAGTGGGTGGGGCGGGGGATAGAGAGAGAGGGGGGTGGGTAGGAGTGGGTGGGGCGGGAGATAGAGATAGAGAGAGAGGGGGGTGGTTAGGAGTGGGTGGGGCGGGAGATAGAGAGAGAGGGGTGGAAGTGGGTAGGAGTGGGTGGGGCGGGGGACAGAGAGAGAGGGGGGTGGGTAGGAGTGGGTGGGGCGGGAGATAGAGAGAGAGGGGTGGAAGTGGGTAGGAGTGGGTGGGGCGGGGGACAGAGAGAGAGGGGGGTGGGTAGGAGTGGGTGGGGCGGGAGATAGAGAGAGAGGGGTGGAAGTGGGTAGGAGTGGGTGGGGCGGGAGATAGAGAGAGAGAGGGGGGTGGGTAGGAGTGGGTGGGACGGGGGACAGAGAGAGAGGGGGGTGGGTAGGAGTGGGTGGGGCGGGAGATAGAGATAGAGAGAGAGGGGGGTGGTTAGGAGTGGGTGGGGCGGGAGATAGAGAGAGAGAGAGGGGGTGGGTAGGAGTGGCTGGGGCGGGGGATAGAGAGAGAGAGAGAGGGGGGGTGGGTAGGAGTGGGTGGGGCGGGGGATAGAGAGAGAGGGGGGTGGGTAGGAGTGGGTGGGGCGGGAGATAGAGATAGAGAGAGAGAGGGGGGTGGGTAGGAGTGGGTGGGGCGGGGGATAGAGAGATAGAGAGAGGGGGGTGGGTAGGAGTGGGTGGGGCGGGAGATAGAGAGAGAGAGAGAGGGAGGTGGTTAGGAGTGGGTGGGGCGGGAGATAGAGAGAGAGGGGGGTGGGTAGGACTGGGTGAGGCGGGGGATAGAGAGAGAGGGGTGGGGGTGGGTAGGACTGGGTGGGGCGGGGATAGAGAGAGAGAGAGGGGGGTGGGTAGGAGTGGGTGGGGCGGGGGATAGAGAGAGAGATAGAGAGAGAGAGGGGGGGTGGGGTGGAAGGGAGGAGTGGAAGGAATAAGAGAATCAGAATCAGAATTTTATTGAGTAAGGCCAAACCCCCATTTGAAGGGATCGTGAACTATAATAAGTACACTATATTTTGCAAGAACAACAAAAAAACATTCGCAAAATATAAATATATGCAAATCTTATCTCCCATATGCACACACACTCGCGTTATGAGGAAATTGAAAAACAAAAACAAAAAAACCCCACAAAAGCCCCCCACAAAAACAAACAAACGAAGGAATAAGAGAGAAACCCCCCCAAAAAAACAACAACAACAACAACAACAAAAGCAAAAAAACAAACAAAACAAGAGAGGCAAGGCCTTCAAGACTCACTTGTGATACACTTAAAAATATCCAAGCTTTTTATGTATTGATTATAATTTCAAAATGTAATGTTTAAGATGAGAAAGATCGGTTTAAAGCAAATTAAGTCCCATAGCATCAATTACAGAGTAATTTCCCTTGTTTACTATCTGCACCAAAACGTTTGCAAAATAAAATAAAACTTCCATGCTTAGCAAAAGAAGTTCCTGTTTGAACATAAAATGATAATAATGACTGCTCTTGTTGTTGGGTCAGAATATCAGATCAAAGTGCCAAGTTTAGAGAATACACAAAAAATAAATATAACAGTAAATGCAGTTTGCATATAATTAGGCTTCATTGTTTATTTTTTTTTGTGCCCATCCCAGAGGTGCAATATTGTTTTAAACAAGATGATTGGAAAGAACTGAATTTTTCCTATTTTTATGCCTAATTTGGTGTCGACTGACAAAGTATTTGCAGAGAAAATGTCAATGTTAAAGTTTACCACGGACACACAGACACACACACACACACACACACACACAGACAACCGAACACCGGGTTAAAACATAGACTCACTTTGTTTACACAAGTGAGTCAAAAACAACAACAAACAACAACAACACTAAAAAGAAACTGTACAAAAGCAAATGCTTCAGCAAATGCAACGTTTATCTTTAGTGACGCGCAAAACAAAACTCTGTGTGTGTGTGTGTGTGTGTGTGTGAGAGAGAGAGAGAGAGAGAGAGAGAGAGAGAGAGTGTGTGTGTGAGAGAGAGAGAGAGAGAGAGAGAGAGTGTGTGTGTGCGCGCGCACACATTCTTCTTCTCTATCAGCCGCTAACACTCGGAGATTGGTCTAGGAGTTGGTTTAAAAAAAAAATTTTTAGAAAAATTACAACCAAAAAAAAAAAAAAGAAAAAAAAAAAAAAAAAAAAGAGAAGAAGAAGAAGAAAAAAAAGTCTTGCGGATTACTTCCTAAGAAAGCATGTGCAGCATGTCTGAATTGCTTGAAAAGTCGAAGTTTAATAAAAAGACGGGGGGTGGGGGTGGGGGGGGATTGTTCACAGGTTGTTTTTTTTTTTGTGCGTGTTGGACAAGCATGTTTTCTGCTTTTTTTTTTTTTTTTTTTTTTTTTTTTTGCAAGCACGGATTGGAAGCCTTGTGAAACGCCCAAAGGTGGAAGTGGCTATCACTTCCTTTGGGTTGCAATTAAACATTGTACCTTCCTCAGTGGGGGGCAGGGATTTGGAGAGCACTGAAGCCTGCCCTGTAGTTGTGTGGTGTGTGTGTGTGTGTGTGTGTGTGTGTGTGTGTGGTGTGTGTGTGTGTGTGTGTGTGGGGGGGGGGGGTTGGGGGTGGGGGGGGTGGGGGGGGGCAGGGATTTGGAGAGCACTGAAGCCTGCCCTGTAGTTGTGTGTGTGTGTGTGTGTGTGTGTGTGTGTGGTGTGTGTGTGTGTGTGTGTGTGTGGGGGGGGGGGGGGGGGTTGGGGGTGGGGGGGGGGGGGGGGCAGGGATTTGGAGAGCACTGAAGCCTGCCCTGTAGTTGTGTGGTTGTGTGTGTGTGTGTGTGTGTGTGTGTGTGTGTGTGTGTGTGGTTTTTGTTTTGTTGTCGCTTCGTTCTTTTGTATTACAATTCGGTTGCCGTGCAGATCAAATTATTAAAAATAAAAATCTTCTTCTTTTTTGTTGTTGTTGTTGTTGTTGTTGCTGCAACAGCCAATACTCGTGTTCACTTATTGGTTTGAGCTTGGGTGAAAAGAGTGTAAGAGCAAGTTGATGACTAGGTTCGTATGATGGACAGGGGCACACACACACACACACACACACAAACAACCCCCCCAAAAAAAACACACACACATACACACACACACAAGGCGAAAAGGAAAACAACAAATTAGTACATGAAGGTAGAAAAAAAAAACACCAACAACTATGGTACATAGAAAAAATATCATTAAAAGTGACATGAAGTTTGTCATTATCATTGTCATTATCTGTGTCTCTCTTTATCACTATCTGTCTGTCTGCCTGTCTGTCTGTTGTACTGTCTCTCTCTCTCTCTCTCTCGTTTTATCTCTCTTTGTGTCTCTGTCTGTCTGTCGTACTGCCTCTCTCTCTCTCTCTCTCCCTCTCTAGTTTTCTCTGTCTCTCTTTGTGTCTCTGTCTGTCTGTCGTACTGCCTCTCTCTCTCTCTCTCTCTCTCTCTCTCTAGTTTTCTCTGTCTCTCTTTGTGTCTCTGTCTGTCTGTCGTACTGCCTCTCTCTCTCTCTCTCTCTCTCTAGTTTTCTCTGTCTCTCTTTGTGTCTCTGTCTGTCTGTCGTACTGCCTCTCTCTCTCTCTCTCTAGTTTTCTCTGTCTCTCTTTGTGTCTCTGTCTGTCTGTCGTACTGCCTCTCTCTCTCTCTCTCTCTAGTTTTCTCTGTCTCTCTTTGTGTCTCTGTCTGTCTGTCGTACTGCCTCTCTCTCTCTCTCTCTCTCTAATTTTCTCTGTCTCTCTTTGTGTCTCTGTCTGTCCGTCGTACTGCCTCTCTCTCTCTCTCTCTCTCTCTCTCTCTCTAGTTTTCTCTGTCTCTCTTTGTGTCTCTGTCTGTCTGTCGTACTGCCTCTCTCTCTCTCTCTCTCTCTCTCTCTCTCTCTCTAGTTTTCTCTGTCTCTCTTTGTGTCTCTGTCTGTCTGTCGTACTGCCTCTCTCTCTCTCTCTCTCTCTCTCTCTCTAGTTTTCTCTGTCTCTCTTTGTGTCTCTGTCTGTCTGTCGTACTGCCTCTCTCTCTCTCTCTCTCTCTCTCTCTAATTTTCTCTGTCTCTCTTTGTGTCTCTGTCTGTCTGTCGTACTGCCTCTCTCTCTCTCTCTCTCTCTCTCTCTAGTTTTCTCTGTCTCTCTTTGTGTCTCTGTCTGTCTGTCGTACTGCCTCTCTCTCTCTCTCTCTCTAGTTTTCTCTGTCTCTCTTTGTGTCTCTGTCTGTCTGTCGTACTGCCTCTCTCTCTCTCTCTCTCTCTAGTTTTCTCTGTCTCTCTTTGTGTCTCTGTCTGTCGTACTGCCTCTCTCTCTCTCTCTCTCTCTCTCTCTAGTTTTCTCTGTCTCTCTTTGTGTCTCTGTCTGTCGTACTGTCTCTCTCTCTCTCTCTCTCTCTAGTTTTCTCTGTCTCTCTTTGTGTCTCTGTCTGTCGTACTGCCTCTCTCTCTCTCTCTCTCTAGTTTTCTCTGTCTCTCTTTGTGTCTCTGTCTGTCTGTCGTACTGCCTCTCTCTCTCTCTCTCTCTCTCTCTAGTTTTCTCTCTCTCTCTCTCTCTCTCTCTCTCTCTCTCTAGTTTTCTCTCTCTCTCTTTGTGTCTCTGTCTGTCTGTCGTACTGTCTCTCTCTCTCTCTCTCTCTCTAGTTTTCTCTGTCTCTCTTTGTGTCTCTGTCTGTCTGTCGTACTGCCTCTCTCTCTCTCTCTCTCTCTCTCTCTCTAGTTTTCTCTCTCTCTCTTTGTGTCTCTGTCTGTCTGTCGTACTGCCTCTCTCTCTCTCTCTCTCTCTCTCTCTCTCTAGTTTTCTCTCTCTCTCTTTGTGTCTCTGTCTGTCTGTCGTACTGTCTCTCTCTCTCTCTCTCTCTCTCTAGTTTTCTCTGTCTCTCTTTGTGTCTCTGTCTGTCGTACTGCCTCTCTCTCTCTCTCTCTCTCTCTCTAGTTTTCTCTGTCTCTCTTTGTGTCTCTGTCTGTCGTACTGCCTCTCTCTCTCTCTCTCTCTCTCTCTCTCTCTCTCTCTCTAGTTTTCTCTCTCTCTCTTTGTGTCTCTGTCTGTCTGTCGTACTGCCTCTCTCTCTCTCTCTCTCTCTCTCTCTAGTTTTCTCTCTCTCTCTTTGTGTCTCTGTCTGTCTGTCGTACTGCCTCTCTCTCTCTCTCTCTCTCTCTCGTTTTCTCTGTCTCTCTTTGTGTCTCTGTCTGTCGTACTGCCTCTCTCTCTCTCTCTCTCTCGTTTTCTCTGTCTCTCTTTGTGTCTCTGTCTGTCTGTCGTACTGCCTCTCT